>NW_010259730.1:0-16429 GCF_000690775.1 Eurypyga helias
TAATAAATAAAACATATGATACAATGTGCTAGTATTGCTCACCACCCACTGAACAATGCACAACCAGGTCCCGAGAAGAAAAAAGTCAGAGCCAGAAAGCCAGAGCCCAAGAGCGCTTGCAGCAGATTCCGAGCGAACCCTACCAGCGAGAGCACGACCGGCAAAACTAAACCAACTCACCAACTCCTTCACGAACGAGCCAGCACAGGAGTTAGCAAAGCAGCTAACACAGGAGTTGGGGAGAGTGTTAGAAAGTGAAGAGAGTCAGAAAGTGAGAAACTGTAAAAGCTTAATGGCCCCTGAGCCCACTCGCCGCTTATGTACTGAGCATGACGTACTATGGAATGAAATACTCCTCTGGTCAGGTTGGGTCCGAGCTGTATGTCCCCCACACTGCCTGTAGTGAGAAAGTTGGGAACGCAGCTGCAGTATCAGAAGCTGAGAAAGACCTTGAATTTGGTGGAAGCACTCCCCAGCACCAGCTAAAAAGACACCTTATCAGTACTTTCCTCAGGGTAAATCCAGAAACCTGGCTTCATACCAGCCACTGTGAAGAAAGTTAACTCTTTCCTGACTAAACCCAGCACACAATTACTACCTGCTGATGGCTGCTTAGTGGTCTGCAAAGCGCACCACAAATCCAGAGTTGTTTTCACATCGTTAAAGCCACACTTCGAATTGACCTCCATGCTGAGGGTTTCAGCGTAAAAAATGAAGGGCTGTCCAGATATCTGCTGCAGGAGCATGTCAGAGGCGCATGGCCATGCTGAGCGGGTCTACCTGAGCCGTACCTGCTCAGAGAACATGAGGTCCCAGGCTCTGTTATTTCTCCCCAGCCACACCTCACCTGCTTAAATCTTTGTTCCCACAGGGTACAAAACCACTGTTATGGCAACCATCAGAGATGTCCCGGTTGACTCATCGAGAAGGGGGGCATCCCCATTATGTCTCAGGGCTGCAGCAAAGCCATTTTAAAGTCCCTGGAGAAAGAAGATTAGGGCAATAGAGGGCACAGCATGAGTAAGTTTGCATCCAGGCAGCACCAGGGAAGAAGTCTATAGTTATCTCTGACATCTGGTCACCATAAAAAGTGACTGCATTGCAATGCCCTAACTTTACCAGGAAGGAAGCCTGCAATGATATCTAAGCCATCTTTAAACATGGAGCACAGCAGTTTCCAAGAACACTGTTAATTTCTCCACCATGAACGAGAGCAAAGAAGTTTTCTGTGAGGGACTGGGCAGTTAGACATGTCAATTCAGGGATCCCATGAAGAATTTCTAATTAGAAGTCAAGCACTTAGGTGCAGCTTTCCTGATGGCATTTTCTACTCCAGGCAGGCAGAGAATAAAACAACAAACCCTTTATCTCTGCAGCAGTAAGCCTGCAGTATCCCATACATGTGTGAAAGAACTGCCTGGGAAACAAGCACACAACAACATTGTGGTCAGAGTTTAAAACCAAAATCCAATGCAACCAGAAAGCTGCAGGTTGCTTTTGCTCTTTTCACAAAGGAGCTAAATTCAGTGGCACACAGTAGACAGAGCTGCCCTGCAAAGCCTCCCTCTTATTTGTTATTTTTAGCAATTTAGTCTGACGACGCCTGACAACTAAACATGCTGAATATAGCAGGAGAGAAGGGGACTATCAGATACTATCAGAGAAAACACACAGTGACAATCGCTTTCTCCACCCCTAAAGAAGAATCAATTTTCCGTGCCTTTATAACATCATCAAGTTTGTTCTTTTTAAAATGCCACATTTGAAAACAGAATCCATCTAGCCCTACAGTGGAAACAGATAACATTTCCTGAAACAAAGCATTGTTCCACCCCTCACATATCATGTTTCCTTAAAAACAAGGGAAGAAAAACATTACTTGTTTTTTCTCCTAATACTGCACAAACACTGCTGAGCTAAAAAGAGCCTGCACTCACCCCTTCAGAATGCTTTCAAAATAGATTTAACACATATGCCTCATACTGGGAAACACAACAAGAATTTGATAGTATCAGGACTGGAAAAATTCAATCGCTACTGCTGAGCGGGAGGCTTCCCATGCCAGCGCGTGCATGAGCCTATGCCATCAATCTCTGCAAGGCTCGGGCAGGTTTCATGAGCCTCGCTGGCACGGCCTTTAAGCAGGCACATGTATTTTGTCAGCAAGCCTGGGCAGTGTATGTGGATCCCAAAGGACTACATCCAAGTTGTGAAGTTAAGGATGCTACACATGTATACATATATATATTCATGTTCATACCTTAGCTTTAATGAGAAGGGTAAAGCCACCTTGCTTTTTCTGCAGAGTAATTGACAGCCTATGCATCTGCCCCCTCGCACACATCCATACCCCTCTGGTGTTTTCAAAACACGGTTCCTCTCACTAAGTACATCCAATGCACTCACCAGCCAAGCCTTACTTTCACAGCCCTATACAAAGACAGGTGTGGTTCTCCTGGCTGCTTTGCCATGCAGTGAGCAGCAGGGAGAACCAAACTAGCAGTACCACATTGATTTTGTGATGCTGCCTTGAAAAGGGCAATGCACTGCTTTGGCAGTAAAAGAACCCAGGAGAGGGGAGTGATGGAAAGGGAATAACTGCAATCATGCACTGCAGTGGAGACTCTCAGAGGAGGGAGAAAAGAAGCTTTTGGATCAGATACGAAACCTCTCACTGTTTTCAAAGTTCTTGCCGATAGCTGTGATTGTCAGGAAACCCAGCTCATTTCTCCAAAGCAGGTTAAAGCCCACATTTTCACAAATAATCAGCACTCAATATCTTTCCTTGCTATGCAGCTGGATGGATTTACAGAAGAGCTCAGCAGCAAACCCAGCCCTCTGTGCTGTGCTACTCTGAAAACAGAACCAAGCTAGCTGTGACAGTATTTCTCAAATTCAAGCTTATATCAAAAATACATATTTCACAATACCTTGGCAGTAGCATCATAATAGCAAAGCATAACTGCCTCAAGGTCACACTGCATGAGTGACCAGATCAGCCACACCATATGGATACCGAAGGATTACTCTGGCCAGCTTGATTCAACTATGCAAAGTGAGAAATGTAAGTAATAATGTATCTAACAATATGAAATATAAACCTAAGCTTTAAAATCCTTTAAGAAGTTTTAATAAGGGATAGAGGGAAGTTTTAACCTATCTTGGTTTGATATTTATTTTACAGTGATACAGTGGAAGTACAAGGTCACAAAGTTTCACATTCTTTCCTACTTCTGTCACAACTTGTTTTCAGGGCAGCAAAATCCCCTACTCCTGTGATAAGTACTCTCTGACACGGACTCAGGTATTTCCCTTGAAACCTCAGTTTCCAGCAGTTGTCAGTATAAGAGCTTGTCTTCTTCCAAGGAGAATCCCAAGCCTAAGGAAAATCCTTTTTGCAAACCTGCCAGCCAGCTGAAAGCAAAGTAGTTAAAAGACAGACCTGAATGTTCACATAAAACACACTGTTGAAAGTTTTGCCAACCTGGACCCTACTATCCATGGTTAAAAAGAAAAAACAACCACCCTTCCACTCTCACCACCTTTTGAGACAGTCACTACTGCTGGGAACTTCAATTCAGTGGCCATAACCAGAAATTCAAACAACCGGGAGCTACAAAGCAGAAAAACACATTCGCAAAGAAGCCAGCTCTGAGGCTTTTTCTAAGAATGGCAAAGGTTACAATTTGGGTGGAATTCCATCCATTCTGTTGAACTCAGCAATCAAAGTTCAGGAGGTAAGATCATACCCCACCAGGAACAGGAAGAAACTGAGCTGCACAGCTGAACAGCAAAGGAGCCAAAAAACTGACCACAGCCCAGACCCTGGCAATAAGGGACGTGATGGCCAGTTTGTAAACAGCGGCCGTCAACCACACTCCAGCTGCTTCCAAATCTAGACATGCTGCTATGAAGTTCTCCAGCCCCAGTCATAGGGCTGTCTTTGCACAAAGCCATTGGTACCTGGGATGGCTCCAGAGCAGCCAGGGTACAATCACTTTTATCACATAACCATCAAAATGACTGTGCGTTGCCTGCATTAACACCACCTTAAATAAACAGCCTATCCATGGAGCGCAGGAAAAGTTCTCATGGCCAGAAACACAAAACCCCTTAGTAACTGGCAACAAAACATACAGTTATGTGCCTGCCCTACAGCTCCCCAGGCAAGCTGAGTTTTATGAAGGAATTTAAAAAAAAAAAAAAAAAAAAACACACACACACCACAAAAAAACCCACAAACTCAACTTCTGTTTCAGTGTGAGCAGAAAACAGACAGAACTGCACAGGTTTGAGCACTGATTTCCTATTCCTGCTTGTCCCACTTAGCTGTTCTCCACACTCACTTTCTCCAAAACACGAACAGACAGGATAAGCAGCTTGACACATCTCAGTTTTCTCTATCATTCCCAAAAAAACAAGGAACAGGGTATTGTATTAATTATATTTTAGGGACATTAGGAAAAAAATACACTATCAGTCATGGAAAAGTATGTTTTGAACATTTTCTCTGAAGGACTGTAAGCTGTACACATAGCCACTAGAAGATAGTCAAGATTCAGTAGATAACTTGTTTGAACACTAGAACTTGTGCAAACACTACTTTGTATTTCCCAGATATTCTTCTCTGCCATGAATACTCCAGCCAGATAAACATAAGAACACGGAAGTGCTCTGACCACATCATCAGAACAAAGCCCCATCTCCCCCTAAACACAGTCTTCAACAGCAGCCACAAGTAGATGCCTAGGGCAAAGCATAAGGACAGGACAGGCCTATACAGTACTTCCTCCTCATACTTTCCCAGCCTCTGGACATTTTTAGCTCAGGGACTTCCTGAGCAGGAAGACATTTCTACATATTTGGTAATTCTCACTGGATCTCTTCCATGAATTTGTACAATTGTCCTGAGCCACTGCAAACTTTTAATATCCACAGCCCTGGCAAAGTTTCACATCACCTATCTGCTGCAAATAACCACACAAATATGCTTTTGCTACTTTTAAACCTTGGTCCTACTAATCTCATTTGAATCCCTCGGCCCCAGTTTCCACACCAGGACAGAGAGCGAACAATCAACCCCTATGGGGGTTGTAGATCTAGCAAAGAGAGCAAGTGACAGGAAATACTTGTGGGTTACTTGTAACAGGCACAGTGTTTCAACTAGTTACAATCCTTCAAAATGAAAATAACCGCTAAAACCCAGGGATGTAGCAAACAGCATCTTGCTTACCTTCAACGTTCTACTTTTATCATCATTACCCGTCAAAAACTTACCTCTAATTCCTTAATTTTCTCTTCGGCTATTCTCTGTTTTTCTA
The DNA here is from genome assembly GCF_000690775.1 of Eurypyga helias. Classification (NCBI taxonomy): domain Eukaryota; kingdom Metazoa; phylum Chordata; class Aves; order Eurypygiformes; family Eurypygidae; genus Eurypyga; species Eurypyga helias. The sequence continues at coordinate 5,322 of NW_010259730.1, forward strand.
AGAGCTGATTATGAATCACTCCTTTAGACTGAAGAATAAACCTACAAGTGAAAAAGAAGAGACAGACAACTGTTGGATATTTTACATCTGTTGTACGCCTAGCTGCACACCAAGTTGAACTACAGTGACCTCTGCAAAGTATTCATCCTCAACTTGTGTGTTCTGGACAGAGGGAGAAGAAACGGCTACCACAGCTCACACAAACCACCGGGCTGGCCTCGAAGGCTTGCTCACTAATCTCACCCATGATTTGAGAGAGAGAAAATGGATGCACACAGATCTCCCTCTATCACTCCGTGTCCTTGAATGATTTGAAAGCAGCTAGCAAGGGAAGTCTGTCATCACATTCCCTTCAAGCGGATCAATCAGTTGATGTCATACAGTCAAGGAAGTCTCTTTCATCAGGTAAACACTATTCATTACCATTTTAGTGCTCACAAGCTAAACAAACCTGCACAATGAAAACAAGCTTTCTACAAAGAAAAGCTGTGAGAGTTGGGGGTGTTCAGCCTGGAGAAGAGAAGGCTCTGAGGAGACCTTACTGAGGCATTTCACTGCTTAAAGGGGGCTTATCAAAAAGACAGAGAGAGACTCCTTACCAGGGCCTGTAGTGACAAGACAAGGGTTTTACACTGCAAGAGGGCAGGGTCAGAATGGACACAGGGAAGAAATGTTTTATGATGAGCATGGTGACGCACTGGAACAGGCTGCTCAGAGAAGTTGTGGATGCTCTTGGAAGTGTTCAAAGTAGGTTACATGAAGCTTTGAGCAACCTGATGCCGCAAAGATGTCCCTGCCCATGGCGGGGGGTTGGACTAGATGGTTTGTGAAGGTCCCTTCCAACCCAAACCCTTCTGTGATTTGATGATCCACAGCTGGGTACTTCCACCAGAAATACAGCCACGGTACACCTGCTTTTACTTGGGCTTTCACAGCTCCCACTGCCTGGGGCTTGGCTTTAACACACACCCTCATTGACCTCTGAATTCGCACGCCTTCTACATTCAGGTTTTTCTGTGAGGTGGGAAGTGATATTTTTTACCTGAAATTGCAGTCCCTGGTTTTTACTTGTGCTTTTTTTTAATTGCCAAAAGGATTTGAAAGATGCATCCGTAACATCTCAGTCACAGCTATGTTGCTCGCCAGCACGCAGCAAAGCCACCTGACTTGCTCAGAAGAGCCTCTGAAGGAGCACCAGCACGTGGCACTGGCGCCCCACAAAGAGGTAAAGGACAACTAAGTTCAAATGAATTTTAGGAACCCTCCATGGTTGTTTTTCATCCTTCCAGACATAAAGAATGTACAAGCCACAGATTTGCCTCTTCCCTACTTAGAAAGTCCCCCAAGGGATTTAGAAGGAGCCTCTATGGGTCATACCAATGAGGTCAAGGTCTCACTCCAGCACCAACTAAGGTCAATGTCTTCATGCCAGGTGACAAGAGCTCATGCTTGAACAGTTAAAATGAGCCACTTTAGACAGGGCAGAATCAAAGTGCATTCATTCCCTGTCTGCTACAGAAAAATCTGAAATCAGCTTGTAGTGCCATCCCCCATGACAAATGCCATTATTAATGTGTTTGCTCAGGGCCCGGTAAACACAAAAGCGGATCTGCTGCTTGGCTTAAACCCCAGCATACTCTGTATCAGCAACACAGCCAAAAGGAAAACTACCTGCCACATGCATTCCCGAAATGCACGGGAGCAGAACTGCAGTTAATTTTAACAGGCTTCCAATTAAAACTCTGCTATTAACAGCACTTAGCAATTGCTTCCTCCTCCTCCTCCCTTGTTCTGCTTCACCTCTTTTCTATAGGAACTTCCACTGTATCTTTCACATTGCAATTTTCTCAAATCTCTCCTCATTTCTTCACAGTCTCAACTCATGCTTGTTACCGGTGTCACCTTTGCTCTGTAGCCGCTCCTGTTCTTTACAGCACAGCCCACTATGTCAGCTCTATCCTCTCCTTTCGATTTCATGCCCACTCAATCCACTTTCACACAGTGGTAAAGTTTCCAGGTCCAGCACACACCAACCTGCTGAAATAAAGTGTGTGTTTTGCTCAGTCTTGTGAAAAATCAATTCTATGACTACCCTTCCAGGAAATATAAGTGATTTACATTGCTCTTAGATGCAGAGCCTGGATCCAGCCAAGCGGAGCCACTTTTCAGAACCACCAGCTATTATGTCATTCTGACACTCTTACCTGAGCCTGCAATGCCAGAAGAAACAAGCCTTAGCTTTCACACACATCCCCCATAGATTTTGGGGTGAAGACTAAACGTTTGCCTTGCTTCTGCAGTAGATACTATTAGTGAAAAACCAAAGCTGCTCTATGCCCTCAGTAAACAAAGCCATCAGTCCTTTCCCACATCACAGCTTCCCTGAGCCTGTGTGCGTGTGAACATTTCCTTAACTGCCCCCACTAAAAGGGGAAAGAAAGAACAACAGAATACCTTCTCATTTGCTTCCCCAAATTATATAGCAAGATTGATCACTTTGGTTTCACTGATGCCCCTGGTCTAAGAAACAAAGTCAAATACAAACACAGCTTGATGATTTTCCCCATGCTGCAGCTGGGCTACAGGCACTGAGTGATCCCGCCTGGCTGAGAACCGCTACAGGCACGAAAACCTTTGAACAAACAAGCGTCTGACTTCACTTCTATTCTGCAAATGTCAACAGCAGTCATCAGGGAAAATATCCTCCCTCCCACCCTCCTGCAATGCTCTGGCAGACATGCGACAGCCAATTAAAATTGGATCGCCAAAGTTAGCTAGCACTGATGACACTTATGCAGGCAGCTGGGCACAAATACAACCACCCCAATTTTATTTGCCATAAAATAGTGGGCTGGAACCTATGTCCATTCACACACTTGCTCAGGAGTAGATTGAAGGTCCTTGACCTGACCAGCAGCATCCTTCAGAAAGTCTTCACCACTATCAGCTTCAAGCATCCATTGTAATTCCCTGCCACGAGATCTTGGAGCCCTCAGCCCAAAATGCACAGGTGCTGCCGTGTAAGCTTGCAAAGACCAGTTCTTTGAAAGCTGAAGCTATAAATCCACATCCACAGTTAACTATTTAAATCTGTGGCATCACTTTCCAACATAAGGACTCAAAAAAACTCATGACTTTCAGCTTCTAGCTTGGGATACACACATCATGGAGATCTTGGCCAAAGTTTTTACCTAAGGAAATAATGTGGTTTATGGCAGTACCTGGAAAATGCAGAAGCCTGTTCTGCTCATTAAGTAAGAGGTGCTGCAGGGCACTTGTAATAAACTGGAGTTTAAATTTAATCTGGATTTCATTCTTCCAATTACCTTAAGTAAAACACCAACTTGATGATTTTTTTTAATCCCCTCCACAAGCTGAAGAAATAGGGCAGCATTGTTCTGCTGCCTGGTTTCAGTTAAATGCTTATTTTGTTTATGAATTTTTAAGCTCACTGAAGAGCCATGTGAGGTTCTGAGGACCCAGTCCTTCACCGAGTAAGTTTGTGACCAAGTCTTTCAAACACATGAACATCATCCACTGACTGGAGGCACATCACCAGCTGCGAAAGGCCCCACATTAGAGCCACCACACCATGGAGCTGAGGAGCCACTTTCTGCTCTGTAACACTAATCATGGCAGGTGACATGACTAACACCAACCCCTTGGCAGAGATCAGCACTGAGGAGCTACCTCCACAGGTTGCTTTGCTGGAGCCCACCATAGGAGGCTCAAAGACTTTGTATGTTGAACTGGGATGGCTTTTAAGTATCGGTAGTCCACAGAAGACAAGCAGCAAGCCAAACCCTCTCCCAGATAAATTCTAGTTCACTCGTGTCCCACCTTCTCTCAGTAAAGCCTCATGGCACACGCTAATAGATCTGTCAAACACGACACCTACACTATCAAACATGAAACAAGGATTCAGAAAAATGTTCAGCACCATAGTGGCAATTACAAAGCTTAGTAACAATCACCTCTTCATACAGGAATTCTTTCACTGTTGTTAAGTAATACCAGAAACATCTGGGTCAGAAGGGACAAGTTCACCCCATCTCAGCTGGCCACCCGTTTAAAGGGAATGGCTAGTAAAAACAGAGCAGGATTTGCCCTAGATAAAGGTAAAAACTGAAAACAAACCAAAGACAATTAGAAAAGGAAAGCTAGAGAGGAGTAGGGTCCTCAAGGACAGCAATGTTCAGCCAAGCCTGGGCTGCCAACAAGAGCAGCACTATTATGAGTACAGTGTTCGCAAATTGGGTGCACCTACATGCTCCGGTCTCCCGGTGGCTGCTAGTTCTCAAGTGCAATACAAGGAACAAAAATAGAGTACAAGGGAACTGAAAGAGAAACCTCATTCTAAATATTCCCACTTGTTTCTATTTTCCTCTCTCTGCTAGGTCTGCATCAGGATTTTTGTTTCCCTAAGTCAGAGAAAGTACTTTCTCTGAGACTCATTGCTTGTTTCCTTCCGAAGGGATCTCTTACTCCTTCCCAATTATAAACTTCTAGAGATGGTACCCGTTTGTTCAGTGTTTATATAGCACTCCCTTATGCCCTGGTCAAAACTGTCTTCAGGCTGTAGTCAGGCTGGTCAGCAATGCTGTTGACTTCAGCAACTGTCTGTCCCTTTGTGTCACACGTACACACCCACAGTGTGAGGCTTGTGTAGTGTAAGTCATTCCATAACTCAGCCTGTTTGCACCAAAGTGTACTGTTTACTTGACTTTCAGTATCTAATATTATGTCTTAAAGATTCATCTCTTAATGAATGAGGTTATGGAGATGTTTGTTCAGCACAAGCCACTCTTCATTATGACATACAAGTCATTAAAGTTATTAAAGGTGGAGTACCACTGATGCTCATAGTTAGGGTTCTTAGTGGAAAACCTTATTTTCATTTATTTGCAACTGCAACCGACTTCAACCTTCACATCTAAAGCTTTCGGTGGCAGGCATCTGTCCCAGAGGCACTCTCTCCTCTTCCTGTTCTGCTGATGGAACACGGTTCGGGTGTTCCTCTTCCATGGCTTGCCGGTGCAAGAGGCTGTTCATGTTGTAAAACCAGGAGGGAAGGAGCCACACAGCAGGCCACGGGTATCTCTCCTGCCAGCAACTCTTCCCACTTTGGTCCACACAGATGGACTGCAAAAACCTGCACATAGGACCCAGGGAAGCCTTGGCTTTTCCCCTGTCCAGCACAAATATAGATCACTCTGCCTCATTTCAGAGAGACAATTTCACAGGTAGGAACACTCCACTGCTATTTTGCCAGAACGATGATGAATGACAAATCTAAAAGTCCAACCAGCCTGGCTCCCAGCCCACACAAAGGGTCACCATTCCCACTGCATTTGGAAAAACGCACTACAAAAACTTAAGATACTGAAAAGAAAACTAACAACTTTGTACAAAGCTATAACATTACTTTAACATGCTTATTGTATTCATAATACAGGGTAGTCATTTACACAGAATATCCTGCTCCCTGAAGCCAAGTGTTTTCATTAGACCACTCCATGAGAAAAGTTGGGCTAAGCCCAGTCATGCCCTTATCTATTTAAAGACGCTTTTTAATTCTGAACTTGCACTGCTGTCCAAGCTTTGAGCATACTCAGCAGGGGATTACTGCATTTTAAGTACTGTTCAAAGCCAATGGAAGAGAGGCTTCCAATGAGCTGATCCCAAGCAATCTAGCTTGATTGAACGGGAGCTGGCTGTGCACGACTGCAAGCACCCAGTACTCCCACTCTCCTAGGGTCTGCTTATGCTTCTGTAAATGATCCTCTATGCAGCTCAGGCACTGCTTATACCCCAGCAAATTCCACTTTTAGTCATCCTAGATGAACTATCCAGATCCAAACAAGACAAGGAAGCAATATTACCAAAAAGAAAAAAAAAAAAAAGGAAAATCATGACTAATTATAGTTTGTGCTGCCACCCCCTTCATGTCTAAGGGTTTCACATTTTTCAGTCTGATTTTGAATTTCCTATTCAACAGATCATATTCTTTATCTAGAGCTTGTTGAGAAACAGATGGAGTGGGAACAGATGAGTTGAAGGTTTTCCTATGCTTGCTTTTATTTTAGTGGTCAGTCGTCTCATTGGGTCACTCTCAATATAGCTAAACCTAACTATTCCCCCCTTCCCCCAGCCAAAGCAGCACATACAAATACAAATCAAATACAAAAATCAAATCCTGCAGCTTATATTGGGAGGATTATATATGAATACATTCCAGCAGCAGCAGTTTATAGTTCACATGTCGTTTTACTACAGCACTCTGAGACGTGGATATGCAACAGGAGCTGTCTGGGTGGGAGACATGGGTTGAAGCATGCTGGCAGCACCTCTGGTGGGCGGCAGAACCTGTGCCAACTCAGCCTGACAGCACTGGAACCTGCACAGAGACCAGGATTAGCGGCACTGGAAGCAGTCCAAACTGAGTCTTATGTAGGCCACAACAAGGGTAACTTTTACCCAGATGAACATTTGTAAGCCATAAACCTATTTACTTTAAGGAGCTAAAGGAAGAGAACAAAAAGTGCCACACTGTTTGCTTCCTCAAACCTCTCCACAGACTGGCCCAACACATCCATCTCATCCTGCTGAGGGGCAAGGGGGTTTGTTCTGTGCTTCAGGCCATGTTTACATTGAGTTTTCACATTTTTTTTGATCTGTCAATAGCTACAGCAGATTGTGTTACCTCAAGCCAAGATAGTAACACAGTCTGCAAACAGCAGTTTCTGCATTGCCAGACACTTACTAGACGGTAGATTTATACCATTGTTCATGCTCGTTTCTTTATAAAAAGCAAGCAGGAATATACTTCTGTGTATTAAATATAGCACAACTCAAAATAAAACCATACTGTGGTCCGTTTTTAAAAAAACATCATCAATTCTTTTTGAAGGCTCAGTCGACATAAATGGAATTAAGAAAAAGAAGGCAAGCAAATGCCTCCTCTCTATTATACAGGAACGAATAACATCTGAGATGCAAACATGTGGGGAAAACAGTGCAAACATGACTGCAGTTTATGGAGGTGAAATCTCAGCAGTTTTTCCTCACTATATCCTGGGTTTAGTGGTTGTATCTTTAATGTGATTTATTTTACGTGATTTTTTAGTATATAGCAGTAATGATCTGCAGCTTGTTCAAGCAAAGGAAACTCAAATGACTACAGCATGCCTACTAGGAGATGCACTTCAGGTAGGTTTTTTGCAGCTTAGGCTGTATCATGTTTGAAAGTTGCAAGCAGCAGAAAATAGAAGCAGTTTTTCCAGTAATGTAAAGTCAAGATCCATTTCTCCTGTATTTTTAAGAATTCCCCACAAATTCCTAAGGAAGAACATTCAAAAACAAACCAACAAAGAAAACATCGCCTCCCCCCCCAGTGTTAAATGAACATGCATCTAGGAAAAACCAAACAAGCCAACTTTGGCATGAACACCCTAGTGAACCAATCCTAAAGAAATTGTTATAAAAAAAAAAAAAAGGTTTTTCTGTTGGTAAATGTTGTGTGACTAGGAAGGTAAATGGTGCAGTAGTAAACGGAGTGACATGGAGATACTACAGTACTCTGACAGGCAAACTTCCCAGCAGCAGCCCTTCACTAAGAACCCATTTGGTAAAACTAGCAAAATCAGGACTCATCTCTCTTGAAAAGCAAATCCATCCACAGCTGCAAGGAAAAAACAAAGCTTTGTGCCTTGCCCAGGAAGAAAGTTTGAAATGCTCAGTGAGGAGGAAAGCCCAGCTCTCGAGTTGTTGTGGAATAGCACAGCCTTGGCTTCTGCACATCTCAAATACTGCTACAAAGCATCAAGCAAAGCAGTGCAGCAAACACCACAGAAATGGATGTAAAGATAACCAAGTCAAAAGAACTCAAGCTTAACACTAACACAGAGATATTCCTGGATGCTAGAGTTAAATCTGCTAACACTAAAATGATCACACTGTTTCCTAATCAGTAAGAAGAAACCTTTTAGCAATCAGAATTTGTGGACTGAAAAGGCTAGATGTTGTTCTGGAAAATCATTTCTTCTCAGAAAGCCTGATTTTTTTTTTTTTTTTTTAAACTGGCTGAAATATTCTGTTAATTCAGCAAATAGTTCTGAAGAAAAAAAATAATAATTCAAAACAGCAGTTGTAGCATTCAGCACTTCGGTTCTTGTGTCTCTGTATTAAACTTGTGTAAAATGGAGATCTCATCCTACATGACTGGTCTTCTCATATTTTACTTCCATGTTTTAATGTAGGGGTCATTAAATAAACCCTTTTTTTAGGCTTTGAAAAGGCAGCTAGGTCAGAGGATACAAACGAGAAATCTAGGTCTGAGTATTAAGGCTGTTTCACATAAAATTTATACATTATGTTGACATACACATATCAGACCAGAGACTGACCCTGGGCACCTCTACCTGACAGCTGTGAGCCCTGAGTGCTGGGTACCTTGTTACACCCTGCCGTGGGGAAACACTACTGATGGAGATTTCACCTCCATAAACTGCAGTCATGTTTGCACTGTTTTCCCCACATGTTTGCATCTCAGATGTTATTCATTCCTGCATAATAGAGAGGAGGCATTTGCTTGCCTTTTTTTTTTTCTTAATTCAATTTATGTCAATTGAGCCTTCAAAAAGAATTGATGATGTTTTTTAAAATGTATCCATTGACACCACACCTGGAAAGGCATTCCCAAGCAAGACAGGGATACACCAGAGACTCTCCCAGTACTTCTGTGGTCCACTGATTTAGCTATTCCCCTCTGCCACAGGAAAGTCAAATTCAAGTGCCCGCAGTAAAGGGGAGAAACAGCCCTATTCTGAAGGAATTGCTCTAGCACCCCATATTTCCCCAGGGAGTCAGATTCCAACACTTCCCTTAGGAAATGGGGGGAAAGACACGAAATCCAGTACTTTAAATCTGCTAAATATTAAAATAAATGGAATTTCCTTGCTGTTTCAGAATACCAGAGTGACATTTTAAGTGCTTGGAGAACTTCGGAGAGTCATGTTCCATAACTTTTTTTGCAAAGCCATTTGGCACAGCACGCCACAAAAGCATGAGCAGTTCAAGCTTCCCAAAACATTTAATACTTGTCCAGCATGTCCAAAGAGAACTCTACTACTGAGGCAACACATGGCTGCATTTGCAGGAGACCCCAGACTTCCTCATTCTGGAGGTGCCTTACTAGGGCCCTTGCTCCGCACAAGTCTGACCTCCAAACCGCTGCCCTGCAAGTGCGAAGGCTCTGGCATATATGTGACAGCACGTTGCCACTGGATCACAGCAGATCTGTCTCTCCCAGCAACAACGGCAGTCTGCACAAGTAGCTTGTCTCTGTTCTGACCCTTATCTTCTCAGTTTAGTTTCATCTCCTTTACGTTTACTTAGGTAGCTCCTTCCTCTGTCTAGATAACAGGCAGGAAAAAGGTTAGGGATAAAGAAAAGACACGTGGAACGGATTTGCTGGAATATCATACTCCTAGTCCCAACAGAAAAATGTTCCTAAAGAGTTTAATGTCTCCAGGCAAGGGAGACAAACATCAAGCAAAAGCCTATCATCACCTTCTAAAACAATGCACATGGAGTAAGTGGGAGGACTATACCCAACAGATTTACTTTAAGTAGGGCTAAGTAAAACACCTATTTGTTTAAATCAGCTATTATTTTTATTGTAAGAACCTCTTTGTCTGCTGCTTATACACTTGAGAAATGTTGACTTATCAGACGTGTCCATTCTACACCAGTTCTCTGTCTCAAGCTGATTTTTTAAATAAATATACCTGTTTCCTAAAACTGGGTAGATATACTTCTTGCATGCAAGCCACAGAAATCTTTTCCTCCCTGAAGTTCTGGTATCACATGGAGAAATTATCTAGAGCAGCAGGGCAGGAGACCTATAACTGAACCAAGACATCCAGAAAATTCCAAATGAGCAGCAGGAAAAAGATCAAGAACTAAGTTGGGGAAGGGCAGGGGGCTCATGTTTGAGAAATCAGGTGTCAGGTTGGAAAAGGAGCCTGTGCCCAAGAGAACAAATTCCCTTCCTGATACAGAACAGAATCCAGGAGTCCAGACTCCCACTATCCCACTACTGTCAGCAGTTAACCACAAAGGCTCCTGACCAGCTGTGCTCCTCTTGCAATCCTGATGAACCAGGAAGAGGATGACAACCAACTGCTGCCCCTTACTTCACTGCTCAAGTCGAAGGCACCTGTACAGACTACTACTGCATCACCCCTGCGTGCACCGTTTTGATTTTTGCTTTCTGTGACAGCTCTCTAAAAAGCTCTTGCAAACTTCTATAGGCCCACTCACACATAACACAGCAAAGAACACTGCACAGGCTGCAACAGAATTGAGCAATTCAAAAATCAAGAAAAACCTGAAATAAAAAACGACTGGCTGACGGAAAACCTTATGGCTTATGCACGTGTCACGCCATGTAGCCTTTGATTTCTCACACACCATCTCCCAACTCCTGTCTTGTTCAGCACACAGCATAAATGGTGGTCAAATAGCAAGTAGCTGGACACAAATTTTGTTTTCTTCACAGCTGAGTTCCTGATTGTACTTATTAGACACACCAGACCTATTGTGGAATAAAATCTTCCCTTTTCCAATAGATAGAGGAGCTTGAAGATTATAAACTACGTATTGGCAAGAGGCTGATGGCAACATGCTCATCTCTGGGTTTCACTGAAGTATTGCAGAAACTGTCAGCTCCTCAGCAGCTGGGCTTCAGCACTGAACTCTGCACAAAACCTTACCCAAGGAGAGGGGTGATAGAGAAGCCACTCGGATTTCACAGACCAGCCTATAGTTAGTAACTGAACCATAAAGATTAAGCCTCGCATGTTCTGCAGTTCTTTGCAACTTTCTTGAAGTGTGGGTGGGAAGCACAGTACAGCTACCATATTCTGCAGGGGTCTGTGCTAGCAGAATCGAACACCAAACACACAGAGAAAGTAAAAATGCAGCTACTGCAGCTGTATTGAGTGATGTGGGGTAACAACTGCTGTCTTCAAGGGTTCAGGAGAGAGCTTACAATGGTTTACGATGTCTCATTTTCAAAAAAAACAAGAATCACAGTAAAAGCAGGA
>NW_010259730.1:16450-20698 GCF_000690775.1 Eurypyga helias
GAACAAGAACATTTCATCCCCTCTCAGGTTTCACTTGTATATGGTTTAGCCACCAACGTGAACCGTTCTAAAGAAACAAACAAACAAAAAAAAAAAAAAAAACAAACCAACACTCAGCAAAAGTGAAAATGGCATTACTACAGCTGTCCCCATAATATACTACACTTGCACAAAGTCACTTCATAGGGACAGCTGCAGTAATACACTATACTTGCAGCAAACCTTGAACATAAAGTTGTGCTATAGCATTTGCCTGATTTTTACTTTCTTATATTGTATTTTTCTAAGTGTTCTCCCATTTGTTGTAGAAGTACACTGATGATAAAGCAATATCAACCCAAAACTGACTATCTTGGCATGGCACGAAAACCTGCAGTGCTTTTCTCACTGTGCCTAGCACAAGTGCCAGACATTTTTCTTCTGTGAATAAGGATCTTGTCCAGGTTATGAGTTAAAAGAATGTAAAGGGAAAGGTCTAAAATATTCAGACAGTATTCTGAAGCTTAAACTTTCAGCATAGTTCTCAAAGCAGTATGATGATATCAGTGCACAAATAGCTTAAGAAGTTCAGCATAGTGGTAGTTGTCTCAGGCTACGTAACAGGCCTTTTGAGAGAGGATGAAGTAACAGAATTGAAATGTATTTGGCAAGATGCCACCACTCAGATGATATCCCAGCCTCACAGATATGTACAGTACACAGCAATTCATCATCTCATACTGTGTGGCACTGACATTTCTTGTGTCAAACCAAAAATAGCTATAGCAAAAGTAAGTTGAGCCCCATGTGTGGAGGCCAGTAAGGCCTCTGCATGTTATATACACTGCAATATAATAACAATAATAATAAAAAAAGAAACCAATTTGGGAAACAATAAATTACTGTCACATTCATCAACAGTGCAGTGAAAACCTCTTGGAAAGGACGGAGGCTCAAAATAGGGGTTCAGAGAACAAAAACTGCACGACTGCTTTCCAAGTAGTGCAGAAGCAAGTACTGAATTAGGCAGACTTCCTTCCAGGATGCAGCACATAACCACCGTTCCTCAAGCCTTCAAATTCCACAAAGACCTGGAGTATCTTATCCTATGGCAGTGTATGTACTAGCCCTCTGCACACACCCCAAACCACCAAAGCTGAAGAAAAAAACCCAGAGAAACTCTATCAGAAGCCAGATTTTAAGTAGTAGCTTAAACAGGTTCAAGAAGAAAAGTTGATCACAGGAATAGAAGCACAAAGCATTTAGCCATTCAAGCAAGCACCGATAATCAGAGTTAACACTGGCGCAGCCTTTCCAGATAACTGAAACCCACTGGAGCTCTAACATTTGTATGTGAGATTACGCAGAAGAAATTGAGACATCATAAGCATCCCTTTGGTGGCTGAAATCCCACATCTGTGCAAGACAATGAAGCCAACCAACTAAAAAAGTCTGCAATTCCACTTCACAGAAGATAGCTTATATGTCCAGAAGAACCATATTGACCTCCTCCTTTGGTCTCCAGTGGAATACAAGATGCCAGACTGCCCTTGGATTTTAACTCCTGCTCACAGGCTAGTTTAGCCTATTTTGATAAAAGCCCAGATTGCAGAATTCCCCATTAGTGGTTGGAGTGGGCTCCAGGAAGAGCCTTACCTCCTTGATGTATGTTCTGCAGCCTAGGGAGTGACACAGACCATACCAGAGCATTACTGCCAATTGGCAAGGCAGCCTTCAGCCCCATGGCCAGAACAGGCAGAGCGCACAGAAATACCGTTACCAAGCTACGGCAGGAGAGGGAAAAAAAGAAGTGAATGAGTAGTATTCAGAAGAAGAGCACTCTCTTTGTCTATATTTGCATAGCAACTACTACAAAGCCCATGAAGAGTTCAGCTCTTCATGGTTCAAACACTACCATAATGCAAATATTTTTCTGATGGCGCCTCTGCCATCCCTGAGGAGCAAGAGCTGCCTGCCATGCCAAAGACACCCCACCTGGTCACAGAAAAGTAAGCAAGACTCCCCAGAAGGCTGTCACTCCCACAGCTGCTGCACATGGAAAGTGCAAATGGTCTAGGATACAAAGGTGGTAAGCATCTCCTATTCCTAAGCCGGAGGCAGAAAGCAGGACAATGCATTTCACCCAGTGAAACACCACCTGCTACCCCCATCTGATTCACAAGCAGGATTACTTTATGATAAAGAACAACATGCTCACATTTTTATGGTGTCTTGAGGGAATTCTCCATATAGTAGAAGTATTCTGTACTTCTGGATTTTAAAAAAAGCTTTAAAAAAAAAGTTTACTCCAGAATTATCTTCTACTCTCTGTCTGTCTGCTCTGTGACAAATCCAACAAGAAAAACACCCCCTTGTGAGTAGCCTTATGACTACTCCAAGCACAAGTGTTTGCTATGCCTACAACCTGTCCTGCTCAAATCAGTCGCCTCTTGCAAGAGACCAAAATCCTTCTAAGGTACCAGTCACCAGCATCCCCACACAAACTCAACATGTAATTGACCGACATGGAAAGCTTTATTAACTGAGAGCCAAGAACGGGACTGTCATGCTGAACATTTCCATTAGCCTGGCTACAACTTCATCTGGGCAAACTACACAGCACTTGTGGCTTCCCAATCCTGCCACCTCCCTACAACTCAGCCTGGAGACTACATGATCTGAGGGACCAGGGCACTTGTAGTCTGACCTGGCTCACTGATCATCCACTTCGACACCAAGAAGGTGGGGTAAACACAGGGTGGGGAAGAGGTTGATACACATCCCTTCTGGCAGCAGTCAGAGCAGATTCAGTGTTTTGCAAAACCACATTCCCAAGCTGAGCAGAGTAACCACTGTTACCCAACTCAAAACAGACACAAGAAAAAAAATCACAGTACTCTCAAATCAGAAACACAGAAATCTAGTGTGATATTTACCAAGCAAGCACGTGTTTCAGACTTAAAACCACTTTGTATGGTCTTCTACCAGAGGCTGCTGAAGTAAAACAGAAGTACATTGTGGAAGTTAATCAAAACACGTTACATCTGGTTTAAGGTGTTTCTTTTGACAGCCATCCAGCACACAGAAACACACATTTATGAGTGCAGTGGGACTATCCTTATGAGTTTTATGCTCACTTCCAAGGGTTAAAAAAAAATCCAGGCAACACTCATTAGATCAATTCCCTGGCAAGATACTGCAAAGGGCATTTCTGTAGTACATTTGTTTGAGTAAATCCCTGACCACCTGAACCCTGCACAGGGTTTTTTCAAAGATTCTGATGTAAACTACGCTGGAAATGACCGAAGCTGGAGAGATTTGCGAGAGCTTTTTCACAAACACTGTTAGTCATTAGAATGCTGCTCTGCTAGTCTAGATTACAAACCCTCCCAGAGGTGTCAGACAAGACCATCATGGCCAGGAGCACAGCCAGCAAGCAAAACCACACAAAGCCAATAACATTTAGAACAGTCCTTCTTCAAGGCAGATGGCAGCTAACCCAGACAGAAAAGCCAGCAAGTCCCACTGCAGTCCCTGATAGGTTGCTGGAACTGAAAGACAGCAAGAAAAAATTAAACAAATAAACATGCTGAGAAAGTTGCCATGTTCTTTGTAAAGGCAAAAGCCTCCTACCAAGGGCAGCAGCCTAGAAGCCTCTTACACACAAAGGCTGGTGTGCATAGGGCCACGATCACAACTACACTCTTCTACAGAAGCTAGGTACGCCCAAGCAGGGAGCCAGCCAGCCACTCCCGGCACAGCAAGGAAGCCTGCGCCATCCACCACAGGCCAGCCAGGTACTTACATCCTCCCCACACCCTCGTACATGCGGGTCTCATCCACCAACATCATGACCTCCGTGTCGGTGAGGTGGGCGTGCTTCTTCGTCTTGCTCAGCTGCTCGATCTGGATGTCGGCCAACTTCACCTTCTGCTGCGTGTCTATCACCTTGGCCTGCAGCTCGGTGAAGGCCTGGGGGAGGAAGAACAGCGGCGATGAGGGACGGCCCTAACAGGCCGTGGCCCGCCGGCCCCGCCCTGATAAGGCCGGACAGCAGGGGCCAAACCGACCCCAAGCTGCAGGAGAGGAGGGGACCAGGTAGGCGTCGCCCGGGACACCGGGGGGGACGCACTACCCGCGGCAGAGAGACTTATACCTTCTTCAGCTCTAGGTCCACGGGCGCCGCCATGTTCTCTCGGTGAAGCGCCTGCGCTGTGGGGGAGCACCGGTACCGCGTCCTGCTGCGCATGCGCGGGCGTGGTGGTGCGG
>NW_010259731.1:0-10172 GCF_000690775.1 Eurypyga helias
GGGGTCGGTGGGGGGAGGCATTCATCTGGGGCCTCGCCTTTACCAAAAGAGCTGACTTGGAAGACCTGACTGTATCAGCTGCCAAATAGCCTTCATCCTAAACCACTGCCTTTTAGGGGTGGCTTTGTATCTAGAAAACCAGGGATACCCACAGCCTAGGAAGGATCTATCTTTGTTTAAAGAGATGGTCTGAAACTACCACAACAGGCTTTGTGACAAATTCTCCATAAAAGGTGATACCTCTTGGGTTTTAACAAAATCACGGTGGCATGGCTCTGTCAGGACGGTCATTAGTACAAGCTGCCTTCTGTAAGGCTTTATGTTAAGAAAACAAAATATTCTGAGACAGCAACACACTACAGAGTCGTTTAATAGTGATACTTATTGTTGGGCTAGTCCTGTAAGGGAAATGGAACTATTTTTGACAGTAGCTCGACTTAACAAATAATGGCTTTTGTGGTTATCTGAGTGGAAAACCCTTATCAGGAGAAAGCCATTTGTATTGCAAATTAGATGGTAGGGAATAGACAATGAACCACCATGCAGTCTGTTTGAAGCCTGCTGATAGAAGTTCAGGGTTCATGCTTAACCAACTCTCCTACTGGGGGTCGGAAACGTAAAACACAAGCTGTAAGCTTTTCCCTAACTGGAAGCTCTGATGAGAGCTTGCCAACTTGAAATCCTGAAGCTGAACCTACTCCTTGGAGTATGAGAGTTGGTGCTGAATCAGGAGAGGCAGAGCTTTGCAGAGACACCTTAGTAAGGAAGCTGGAGACAAAGCCCCCTCAGCAGACTGTGGATATGTGGCAAAAAGGACGTGCTGGGAATAAAGCAAAACAAATGTGAAGTGCTGCTGGAAAAAATGAGGTTGGCTAGCCCTATCTGTGGCCCAGCAGCGTACCCCATTCACCTCCAGCCTGCCTATCGTCAGCCACCAAGGAATGGTTGTGGTGGAATTAGTGGCGTATGTGGCTTTCGCCTTCCCACAAGAGAAAACCTAATACTTTTTGCAGCTTCACTTTCTATGAAACTCACTGGGGCAAATGGCATCGCATTCACACTTCTGGTAACTACATGCTGAAATCAAAGCTAATCACGGCACCATAAAGTCAAAGTTGCTGACAACGGTTGTCTTTTAAGGAGCAGCTTCTTCCACTGAAGAGAAAGGGTAAATAAAAGCAAAACGAACTGATGTTGGCAACACAGAAGGCTACCAGCAGGATCCTTCAGAAACCTGTGCAGGGAACTACCAACTGCCAACTTCCAGCACCCAGGAGGGACCACTCTGCATTGCATTCTCTTGGGAAAAGCCAGTGACTGTCACAGCCCCTTGGGAGGACCCCGATGCACACTGTACCCAGCAGGTTCATCACTACAAGCATGGCCCAGGATTGCCCCAGTGCCAGCAGGGAAACTGGGAGAGAAACCCTGGCACCACCTGTTAGCTCTGCAGCTCCCAGCATGCTGCACTCATCCCCTCATCCCCAGGCAGACATGGCAGCAAGCACCGCAGCCGCATACCGTGGTTGTCCCTTGACAGGGCAAAGACAGGCTGGCAGCCCGCCCCACCCCACTTATCTCCTGCCTTCTGGGATCAGAGCTGAATGCACCCCTCTTCAGTCTGTGATGCCCCGTGCTGTTACCCAACCACTTAGGAGAGTTTTTCAAGCAAATGCCTCTGCCCTTCCACTTTGCTGCACACCTGCGATACCATCCCACTATGCCCCTCCAAGTCCCCCTTTGGTGTGGTACCTAAAAAAACGTGATGAGAGCTGTTGCTGCATCAGAGCACCGGCTAACCTGTCAGCCTGTCTCAGCTGACTGAACATCCATTTGTTGTCTGTGGCTCTTTTTGGGTTTTTTTTAAGCTGTAAAACTGTGAGGCAGGGATGCTTTCTTTCATTGGTTCTTACACAGCACCCAGCTTAGCCAGGAGAACTAGTCTCAGTTCAGAAGAAAGTGAGTATTACTTATGATTTTGGGAGGGTTGCTACGAACAGAAAGAGGGGGTGAAGGGAAGAGATATGTAAAACAGAGTATTTTGGGCTTTATTTGGGCTGAGCGTTGATGGTTCTTCCCAGAGGGCAGCTTCCTGAGAATGCTCTGTGACCCATCTCAGCTCATCTCAGACCTTTCCTTCCCACCTCCCACCCCTGCCTCCTCCTCCTCACCTCCCACCCAGCGCAGGAGCAGGTGCTCTGGATGTCTAGCTCCATCCCCGTCCACTTAGCAGATCTACACACAGGAGTTAGTGCCCAAAACAGAGGCGCCAGAGCACCTGTGAGGAACGTGCAGCTAGCAGGCTGGAGCAATGGGCTAATGAGCTTGGAGAGCTGTCCTTGGACAAGTAATGAGTACATGGCATGGTCAGCACATTCTGCAAACACTTAAAAGGGTGTAAAACACGGGAGAGGTATTATTTAGGGTGTAAAGTAAATAAAATACAGGAGTTAGTGCCCAAAACAGAGGCGTCAGAGCACCTTGGAGGATGCTCTGAGACAGCCCTGGGGAGAGCACCTTCTCCAGTGCAGATCCCTTCTGGGGCTTTATAGAGAGGACGGCCAGCCAGCTTTGTTATGCGCTGATTAGGGCCAGTCTTCAAAGTCCCGGGGGGCGTGTAAAATGTCAGTGTTGAGGCTGACACAAGGCTCCTGGCTCATGTAGCCGTCATCACAGTGGCTACAGAAGGAGCCACATTATCACCCTTCTCATCCACTTGCTGCAAAGTCACTGCTCCCGCACACCTTTGCACGATCCCCCGGAACATGACACAGTGCGGCACTTTTACAGCGTGAGAAGTGTGAGCGGGGCCTCGGCTGCAGCCACCTTCCTGGCGGGCCCAGGGGTTGGGCTGCAGGGCTGCTGTGCTCACCACAGCCCCTTGGTGCAGAGCGAGCAGGGGATGTGAGGAACATGCAGCTAGCAGGCTGGAGCAATGGGCAAATGAGCTTGGAGAGCTCGTCCTTGGACGAGTAATGAATACATGGCACGGTCAACACATCCTGCAAACACTTAAGAGGGTGTAAAACATGGGAGAGATATTATTTAGGGTCTTAAGTAAATAAAATACAATGTGCATACACCTAGCATATGGACATACCTGTATGTACCCACACATGTGTATACGCTTCTATATTGTATACTGCAAACACACCTTCATAAACTATAATAGTCTTCAGTAACTAGGCAACTTAGATGAAAAGAAGAGAAACTTGCTGAATGCTAAGGAAAAAACCCTTAACCATAAATTCTCCCAGTGAATGACATAAGGGAAGGGATGGAAAGAATCCTTATTACTACAGCATTCAAGACCCATCAGAGCAAGTACCCTGCAATGCTTAAACCCTGCCTTGTAAAAGCTGGATAACCTGGAAGTTTCTCCGCTCTTTATCTTTGAGGGGGCACAACAGGCTTCAGCAAAAGTAAGCCACACACCTATCTTTTTGTGCACCAAAATAAAAAGCTACCAGGGCTTAAAAAGCAACAGTGTCTCTGGTCACTGGCTGGCTGGGGCACCGGGGACTGGGGCACAGTGCACTCCCAGAAGCTGGACGAAGGCCCCTCTAGGAACCCTTTCTCTAGGGAAATCCTCTTTCACCTTGAGGTGCATGGGGTGGGAAGGGGAAGAAGAACAGTGAGCTGCCAGCTTATTTTTCACCTCCTGACTCCATATTTAAAGACAAGGAAAACAAGCCCCAGAAAACCCCGTGACTGGCTGGCCCTAGTTTGTAGCAGCTTTTGCTAATTGGCTCTAACAGCTAAAGAGGCAGCTCACTCTCTGCCCTGTTCTCCACGTATGCTCCATGGCAAGGAAAGGAAAGTCTGAAAAAAGGAAAGAAGATTTCATACCTTAAACCAACCTTTTTAAAGGAGAAACTAATGCAAATGGGTTACTAAATACAGAAGCTCATGTCTGTTTCCCTTACTTAGCAGTAAATGCCGCAGGAAAGTACACTTTCTTCAAATCAAAGATTTGAGCACTTTTGTTGCAGCTAGGAGAGCAGTAATGTGTGCCAAACCCATCTTTCTGTTTCATTCCATGCTTCTCACAAACCAAGTTTCAACAGTACTGACCCAGTAAGCCCATACCCTTCGCCCACCTGCAATTTGGTTTTTTGGTTATGAATTCTTCAGGGTGCTTTCCTGCACATTTGCGTGGCTCCTAGCACAGCAATGGGGTGTGTTAGTAAAAAGAAAGTCAGCAAAGTCACAGGGAAACCCGTGATATCAAAAGCTAGTGGTTTTGGCAGCATTTGAAATTAAAATGCTGTCTGCATTATTATTATTAATATTATTATTATTATATAAGAACAAAGTGAATTGACATTTTATTGAAGTAATTTTCCAACATATTTTTTTCCTGAAAATTGAATTCCTTACTAGAAGCTCATCTTTTAGCAAAAGAAAAAGAAACAGGATTATGTAACTGATGCCGATAAGAAATACTGGTCAAGCTGTTTTAAACAAGCATGTCCCGAGATATCTTTCCGAAGAAAGAGCGCTCTGATAATATTGATGAATTTTATGCAAAGCTCAACAAAAATAACATTCTTGGTTGAGGCAAGAAAATCCCTGTTCTGCTAGCCTCAGCGTTCTGGCCAGAGAGAAAGAATGGAAAGCTGTTTGTGTTAACACACAGCTGAACCTCAAAGTGAGGCATTCAAACCCAAGGAAACCTAAGTCACGGGAAGCGCAGTGAATGTCTCAGCTTCCCACAGAGGGAAATACACGTGTCCAACACTTGAAGCATCTGTGAGCTTGAGCCTTCTAAGCTTCACACGTGTGCTTAGCTTTGAAGAGGTGAGTAGCATCCTCTGCAGAGTTGTACACAAAGCCAGGGCTCGTCATGCTGCAAACAGAAACCGCACACACGCGTGCACACACTCCGCCACCGCAGAAGGGTACCCATCAGACCCAAGGGAGCCAACGATGGTCACGGCAACAGAGTCATGCGCAGTTGCAGAACAGAGGTCTAAGTCATTGCACTGAGACTTAAATACAGATCCATTTGCCTAACTGCAGGCCTCTGAGCCTGAAAATGCTTCTGTTGTGTTAACAGTTCTGGTCTCCTCCATATGTGCTCAGAAGGTGGGGTTAAACGAAGCCTCATAAAGTGCTCTGAGATCTCCAGCTGAGGAGCCCCAGCAGGGAGGCAGGCGTGGGTGCAAAATTACAAAACCCCAAGCTCTAACAGGTACACACTTTTAAAAGCACTTCTTGAATGCCGGGTCCTAAACCCCCAGCTCAGTCCCGCGGGCAGCTGTGGTGCCCCCTCGGAGGGAGCAGGAGACCGGTTGCCCCTGGCACACCGTTTATAGCAGGGCAGGGACCTTGTGAGAAACCGGCGAGTAACTGAAAAAATGCAGCAGAACTCAACAGCAGCGGGAAAAAGCGCGAAACAGGAAAGCGACGGCGAGGCTCGCACCGTGGCCCCGGCCGGCGCTCGGCAGGGACGGAACTGCTGCAAAGGCGGCAAAGGGCTGTTATCAGCCCTGCGCAGGGCCTGCGGTTTGCTCGCTCTTGCAACCCTTCTTCAACTGTCACTTGTTTTTCAACAAACAGGATGCCTCCTCTGGGGCTGACAGCTTCCCCGTAACTTTAAGGCGAGGGGTGCTCGGGTCATTCTTGCCGCCCCAGGGCCGCTTGGCTCCTTCCCCCAGGCTGGGCGGCTTCAGGTGCACCCCAGGCAGGGTGCCGGCAAGGAGACAGACCTATCTCCTTCCTGCAGCCCGCCCCTGATGAGCAAAACAAGAAGTGTGCGGTATGGGCTGGGCCCGACAGAGAGGAAAGGCTGAGCTTCCATCTTGCTCGCTTTTTATTATTCCACCTAAAAGCAGTTACTAAGGAAGTGCATGTGTAGGGTTAGGCACATCCAAGCTGCTCACCTTCTCTCCGGTCTCTGCAGCAGCCACTGACATCCCATGGCACGACGGACACAGGGATGTGGATAGCATGATTTCTTTGCTATGCAGTCCCCCTGCACAGGCTGAAGCGAAGGTGCAAGGCAGGACTGGTTGAATGGAGATGCTACCAGAGGAGGCAAAGGAGTGACTGCCCTCGCAGCCAGCAGCACCAGAGCCCGTGGCAGAGCCAGGGCTCCAGACACTGCTGCTGGGCAGTTCCTACTGCCCATTTTCACGCCAGTGTTGGCAAAAACCCTGGAGCAAGCTTTGCTTCTCAGGCTCCTCAAGGAGCACGTTCTGTTTTTCAGGGTGGCTTGGGCTACGCTATGGAGAAGCCTGTTGTCGCTGCAAACGAGTGAGGTACCAGCCTGGGTTTCTACTCAGAAGTTAGATTTGGGAAAAAGCAAACCACACTCTGCCCCTGGTCTGGTAATTGCCTGGCCGAAGGTTAGCCTCTGTCAGCAGAGGTGGAGCCCGTACTACCGGCAGCACAGGCTTTGCAGCAGAGCTGCAGCAGGGCTCCTGCAAGCTTTTCTGGCACGGTCCAGTGCTGTGGCATATCAATGCTAGAGAAAGCAGGAAAAATATAGCTCTAGAATGAAATCTTCAGAAAAATGAAGCTCTCCTTTTGCAAAGTTTTCTGAAAAAAAAAGAAGAAACCATTCTAAACAGATGCATAGTTTTTTCTCACATGCTCCTGTCCCACAACACCAACCTCCAGCTTTGCTGGACCCTGGGCGGATTTTAGGGAGTCTCCAAACAGTGATGTTTCTAGCTGGGTTGGTAGGACTGAACTGTACCCTACTCCTTCTCTCCCTGCCCAAGGCCGTACCCCCTGCTCTGCTGGCACAGGGAGGTGCAAAGCAAGACCTACTGCCAAGCTGGGCCTAAGCCATGCTGGAGAAAACCCTAATGCACCACTCCTCCTGGATCTGACACTCTAATGAGCTGATCGAGTCTTGCATCCCAAACTGTTTCTCACCCAGTCTTATTTCTTCTCCTGTTCACATATTGTCCATATAAACAGCTCATAGTATTTTCAAGCTCTCCTGCTGTACAAAAGTAATTGGAAAACATTTTTTCCTGTTTTTTCGTTATGGTTTGCTATTTGAACTGGATTGCCCAGTTGCAGGTGCAGATGTACCATACCTGGGCCCTGAAATAATGAGTGTAATGCTAAGGTAACTTTCTGGCGAAAATATCTACTTGATCAGATCTGAAATTCAAAGTAAACGAGATCATTTTGTAGATACTTGTGCTCAGAACTGTAAATAAAAAAAAAAATGAGGTTCTGTTTCCACTTCTCTCTGCCCCAGACTTCTGATATGACCACTCTTCCCTGGTTCTTAATCCATGAAGATGAGGAACATGCTATTCCCAGAGTAGCTTAAGCAACTTCTGAATGCATCACTGGCGCAGTGCACACCAAACTGAACTGCAAAGCTCCCTTATCAGTCTGCTTTTCTGTGGAGGCAGTGCTGTGTGATTGCTCCCATTCCCCCTGTTCTTCCCCTAGATCTCTGGTTTCTGGGCCAACTTTGCTAAATTTGATAGAGTGGAATTGGTCTTAAGTTCCTACGGCTGTCAAGAAACATGGCAGTAGCCAGAGGCTCTGTCAGTGCTTCCAGCAGAAGGGCATCCAAGAGAGATTTTAAATTCCTCAAGAAGAGAAAAACCTGCAATCAGATTAAAGCCTTATTGGATGTTAGAGAATGCAGCCACAAGACCCATGTCTGTAGGAAATCAGCCTTCCCCTGTTCTGCCTAGGACAGTATGCCTTGGCTTTTTAAATGTGTCAAACTAGACTTGCCTTGAATCCAGCATGCAGGCTGCTTCCATCTGAAATTTTACCATAAGCCCAACAACATTTCCATGGAGAAGATTTTTAGTGGTTTTCCACGCTTTCAATCAAACAACCCAAATAAGGTTTTTGAAATTTCCCAGTGCAGCAAGGCTTACCCAGAAAAGAACACGACAAATTCTCATGAGAAGTTTCCCACAGCCCCAGTAGCATGAGAGCTTTTTACCACATTACACTAGTTGTGGGGAAGGCCCACATTAACAGCATGATGAGAGCATTTGGATTTAATAGAGTTAATATGCACAGCATAATTACCCACAGTGTTTGAGGCACAGCTCAATACATCCCTATCCTAAGTGCTTCCCCAACAATTCCTTAAGAACATGGCAAGAACATTTACGATGTCACTGATCATATCATTAGCATCCGCTGTGGCTCAAGACAGGGTCTTGGTATCCTCTGGTTCCAGCTATCTCCCACATAACACAAAAAAAGTCTTATGTTAGCATCCTAAAGTTGCATGAGGCTCAGGTATGCGAACACAGAGGTCCAACACTAAGTCTTACAAAGAAAGTAATTAGTAATGCTGCGAACGGCTTCTGGTTTGGTGGAAGACATACCCCATGCTGGGCTGATATCCCCTGCAAAACGCAAGGCAGCATGATTAATGTTACTTATTTAGTGTAAGGTAATGCTACAGTAGGATTAAAAAAGGAAAAAAAAATCCTGCAAGTATAATCTTTAGTACTTCAACCAACCCTTTAGTTTAATATCCTCATCGCTTTTTATCTACCACATCATAACTTGCATCAGAACTCTGACACAAGCTGCCTAGCAAGTTTCACATCTATTAGTGGATGCTAAACATGAAAATGTTAAGAAGCGAAGAAACTAGTCTAGAAATACTTCTCTTTTCCTACGTCTGTTCTCCCTCCCACACCCGGCACACACCGCCTTCGAGCTTTGCATTGATCTCATTGCATCACCCAAATTAAACTAACAGGCTAAGTTTCATGCAGAAGCCTTCTTGGGGAGGCTGGAAAAAGGAAAGCAAGAACCCACAGAAACACACACCTGTGATCCCATGGCACCCTATGCACAGTGTACTACACTTGACATTTTGGATACAAAATCAGAAAACTTGTTGGTGCGTTCACCACTTACACTGAAAGGGCCAAACACACAGTGTGTTATCCCAGGACTACCCGCAAGCTCAGAAATCGAGTAGGATTGCATTCCAGCACCACAAGAAACCAGTCCTTCCATCCCTTTCTGACTTTCAGCTGGAGAGGGATGGGGATGCAGACATCATGATCAAAGGGGGCCGGTACCAGGTGCTAGGTACCAGTTTCTTTGGCCACCTGGATCCATCTAATTCTAACCAAAGTAGGAAGATACCAGTGAAGAAAAGGTCGACAATTTAATAAGCCGGTAGGATGACATTAGGAACAACAGGGGACTTAGTTCAAACAACCAGCTTCTAAAAAAACATGAACAAATGCCAGTGGATTATTCTTGGAGCACAACCTGTGGGAGTTGCCTATATTGCATTACTCTGGCTCTGGCTGGCTGGCTGGCAAAGGCAACTCCAAGCACCTGTGTCTCAAATGTCAGCAGCTGGGGCTGGTGCCTCCATCACCCAGCAAGCCCCCAAAATCGTGTCAGCTACAACTGGTTGGGAGTATGCCCTGTTCAAGCTGGAAAATGCAGTACCCAGTGGAAATAGTACTATGTCCCAGAGGTTTGCTGAGGAAAAGTACCCTTAGTAATACAAGGGCTAAATCAGGCAGGCTGCTTCTTCCCCTTCTTGCTCTCTTCCTGACTTTCTCACCCTGCACTGAATTCTGTAAAGAAATACTTGGGATGGATTTTTTTCATGCATATTCTTTAGCAGTCAAATATATGATCCACATTTTTAATTTTTCCCCTTCACTATGTGATAACTGAAGGCATGTTGGTCTCCAGATGCAGAAATGAAAACTAGCAATTGCAAAATTAGCAATGTAAGTCATACACTAGAAATGTTTGGGTTAATTTGTTCGTGGCAAATGTTGCAAACAGCAGCATTTTCTAAAAACCTCAATGACAAGGTAGTTTGTTTTCTCACCAAGGAAAAATAAGTGCGGGAAACTTTGCTACAGCTAATTATCTCCTAAAATAGGATGGCTAATATAGGTTATTTTTCTAATTCTGATTTCAATCTCTCTTTGAACTGCAGTTTCAAATAAGGGGTGCCTTAATGTTGCTTGTATTTCCTGCAGGAAAAAAAAAAAAAATCCAACAAGACCTTGAAAGAAAAGGGGTTGAGACGTTAACAAGTGAGGAATTACAGACAGAAAGGAATTTGGGGAACAGAAGATTTTCCTTGAAAACAAGTTGGAATCTGACAACAAATTTCTGTTAAATTGTTTTTTTACCAAGATGGCCCTGTGAACAAGTTGTATTAGCCTGAGCCTTCAGTGGAGGCT
>NW_010259731.1:10214-10453 GCF_000690775.1 Eurypyga helias
ATGCTCAATTACTGGCTTAAAAGTCATGTACATGGCAGAAAACCTACCAAGGTGGCACCTCATGTTGCCTTGGTTAGCTGTGCATGCTGCTCAGTCAGCAGCTGCACAACCCACGCAGGGAGGTTTCTCCTGTGGGGACCATGGGGTGTACCAGCATTTGTTTGTGAGCAAGATGGAGACTGAGCAGTATTTTCTGGAGAAATTAGGAAAGAATAAATGAAAGCATGACTGATAGGGAA
>NW_010259731.1:10474-23929 GCF_000690775.1 Eurypyga helias
TTCATAAGCTGAAGATGAAAACCATGTTGAAAAACTGGGTACCGGGAAAGACCCTTTCTCCTCCCTCTACTGACTGTAGTTGGACCAGGGTTGTGAAGCCAAACACCGCTGCTGCCGTGGAGAGGCTACTATTTACCCCTGGGTATTGTGGAGCAAAACGTGAGATTTTGCTCTTTGTTCTGAACAAGAGTGGAGGACGGGCGGAGATGCCCTACAGGGAGGCCATCTCCCAGCCATACGGCAGGATGCCCAGAGCCCGGGCAGGGAGCAGGGACTCCCCAGTGCTCTTTGCAAGACTTCACAAAAGCAGCAGGCACACCAAGAGCCCTTTCTTTGTCCAGCCACTGCTCTGAGTTTGTATGACATGTCTTAATCCCCTCGAACACAGCAGGGGTCTGTTGTATTTCCTAATCCCTCTGGCTGGAGTGGGCTTTTCTGAAGGCTGAAAGGGAAGATGAGACAGCCTGAAAAACCTCCAGCCGCTTCTGCTTAAATAGCACTTTTGATCTCTGACTGGTGTGGTTTAGTCAAAACAACACACCAATACCTGGCGGAGGTAGGCCTATGGAGCTGCTTTGTGCCCATCTCCACGTGGGCTGGGGATGTGCCTGGAGCATGGAGCTGTTCGAGGGGGGAGGGAGGAGAGGGGGCTGCCTTAATGAACCTGTAAAAACGAACCGACCCTTCAGTGAGCAGCTGGAAACGCAATATCTAACTTGCACAGTGTCATTTTTTATTCAGCAGTTCTTGCAAGCACAGCACAAAGAGCAGAAGGTGCTGGGATACCACTCCAAAGAACAGGCAGGTTGTGGCACAGAAGGGGAGCCAGCCTCACCCCTCCGTGTTTCACATGTGCGATGGTGTAAGGACAGCGGTGGGAAAAGGGACCGTTGAACTGGGCCGTCAGCGATGTGACTATGGGTTGTTAACACCTTTATCTGGAGAAGAACAGCCATTGCACCTCTCATCCAATGTCCAAAGATGTCAGCCAGGGCTTTCCACTGATTTCGCTGGCTCTTGGATCAGCTGCTATGTACACAAAATACTGGGCTGTTTTAATTGCTTCAGTAAAATGTGAACCTAAATCATCTTTCCTCCTATAGACATCAGTCTAATGACATAACTTCACAGAGGAGCTGTAAATCCCTCTTCATGTTGGTACATGTCTAACTTACAGCAGAGCACTCTCCCAAATGGGAATAGACTTATATAGGTATAAAAGCGTTCATACTGGTAAAGGTTATTCCTACACAGGAAAGGAAAGAACCTACTTGGGGCTAATGTAGCTTTTCTGCTGCATAGTGTAAAATAGATGCACCTAGAAACATCAGTACAAAATAATATCACTCCTCAAAGGCAGTACTCAAAGTTGTTTGGACTGTCTGTGAAACACTAAAAAAAATTACTATTTGCATTACAGTCCCTCTTAGGAGAAAATAAAAGCCCACAACAATAAAAGTTACGATTGTTACACTAAAATTTAAGTGGTTTGCTGCTTTTGAACTCAAGAAGTTTATCCTGTATCACTACTTCTTTTTACCTAGGCAAGCCACTCACACTCCTTAGTTTCCACAGTAGCCTAACACAGGGTACTTCAAGCATCCTGTTTCATTTAGAAAAGCCAATCATTTTCTCCAATGCAGTGAGGTACAGCCAGAATAAGTTCCTGTTCCTGTATGAGACCTGAATCTTGGTTTCAATACACAGGTTATTTTATATTTAGTGCAAAAAATGTGTGGGTGTTTAGCACCATCTATGATCACTTTTTACAGGCTAAAGAGAGAATTGGTGCAGAAACTAAGGTGTCTTTTTTCCTTTCAGAGGTGGCCATCTCCCCAGGCTGTGTTAGTGGAGGTCCTTAGTAGGGGTCCTCACGTGGGGCAAACCACGTGGCAGCTCTCTGTGCTGTCCTGTCTCTAGCGAGAGGGTGATCTACCCGAGGAGTTGCCACGCTCAGCCCGTTCCCTTAGCTAGAGTTATGAGCAGAATGCTTTCCACAGTCTATCTGCTCCCCACGCTCAGGTTCAGATGAAACGGTGGCAACAAAACAAGATTCAGGTTGGTGTAGAAGCGTGTTCAGTGATCTGGTGGGTGTAGGTCTACTTAGGACCCTGCATGAAATAACCTCTGCAGCTCCCTGCTCCAGAGTCCACAGACGTGTGATGGAGAAAGTTGTACTGAATTTCTTTGCAAAGCCTTTGGACAATGTATCCAGGATAGATTAAACCACTTT
Source organism: Eurypyga helias (assembly GCF_000690775.1). Taxonomy (NCBI): domain Eukaryota; kingdom Metazoa; phylum Chordata; class Aves; order Eurypygiformes; family Eurypygidae; genus Eurypyga; species Eurypyga helias. The sequence continues at coordinate 12,708 of NW_010259731.1, forward strand.
ATTTTGCAGTAACTGATTCGCCGATGCTCGTGCATCGTGCTCGTGCTCGTGCAAATGGGGTTAGCGAGGTCTGAACTTCCAGATATGAATTCTGTTACACCCAACCTATGCAAAACCCAAAGCTGATTTACATACAGGTCCTGAAAAACAGAAGCATTTTACAGAAGTCTGATATTATCTAGTAACTGTATTGTAAATTAAATTGCACTTCCTACATACTGGGCGTAGCAAGCAGTCTCGTATCAGTATCCTACACAGGATGATGTGCAGCGTGGACAGATGGTCAGCAGCCACAGCAGCCTTGCCGTGCGGAGACTGACCGCACCAGTGAGGCCTCCTTCTTGTTGCTTCTTACTTGGAAAGCACTTTCAGGATTACTTTCCAAAACTGTGGTTGCACTCATGGAAGTCCCACCTCTCTCTGCCCTGTATAAGGCCAGAAGATGGTACCTGCTAAAGAGTGCTGCTTTCGGAGTCTCTCCTCACTGCTCAGTGAGGAAATACACCCTTGGAGTACAAGCTAAATACAAACCAACAGCTACCAACCAGGGAAAAAGTCCCACCCAACTCAAAGTTCCCTCTACAACCGTGCATAATGTGCTGTAAGGAATTGTTGCACACCAATATTTTCTAAGTAAAAGAGACAAAACCAAAGACATAGCTCTGTTACTTGGAGTCAAGTGCACACTTGCACCTTAACACTATGTTCCTTTCAGCCCCCATGTCAACACTGGCATTCAGAGTTCACCTCCTGTCTTATTCACAACTTCATGTTTTTCTTGCAGGCTTCTTTGTTTTTAAAGAACAGACCCAGCCTCACTGCACTTGATGGCCATTTTGTCCTTGTCTGGGTGGAGCCAGGATATTATCCTAGGAACTGGCTCTGGGGCATGCTTTCTGCTCCTGGTCATATCTACAGAGAAAAAGACAAGCGTGCCCACAGGCATGTGGGAGTAAAGCAGAGCTAGCTTAAGTCTACCCAGACCCTATAATAACATCAGTGAAAACCCAAAGGTATGTCTCCTGCCCCCGCTCACCACTGCGGTGTGTACCAACGTCTTCCAGGGGTTGGCTGGCGGTGACTTACACCCATGCGATTGCATCTGTCTGTGTTACCCTCTAGACAGATGAAAGCCTTCGTTTTGCTGTGCCAGCTTGCCTTCCGCCACCCTTTGATACTGCAGCAAGTATAAATAGAGGCCTGGGCGCTGACAGGCGAGGAGGCTGGTCTGCCCACTGCAGGGGCTCTGGTGCCCCACTCTCAGCCCCACTCTCAGCACTCTCGCGGCGCTTGCCTTCACTAAAGCAGGCAACCGCAAGGTGCTTCAGCAATGCTTACAGAGCTCGGCATCCTTTGGTGCTCGTGCAAGGCTTCTGTAAGAGCCCTGATACCTCCAAGGCACATGCCTGGCCAGCACGGCGTGGGTGTATGCCCTAAAACCAGCTAGAGAATGGACTTCTGATGGATGCGGGCAGTGGTGGGGCTGAAAGAGCGCAAAGATGTTTGGCACAAAGGAAACAGCTGCTCGGCCCCGCGCTGGGCCGCTTCACCCCGAACATGCAAGGCATTTCGTAAATGGTCATCGTTCTCTATTAAAGACCCCAGAAAGGCAGTTGAAGGGCTGTGCCAATGACTCGTGAGGTTGCTGATTTGAAGAGGCAAGGCTTGCCCTAAAACAGCCGAGTGAAATGTTTATAGCAAATCACATAAAACTTGTCAGGTTTCAAGTTTTCCTCACACCAGTTTCACGCAAAGATTTGTAAGAGAGTTAAGCCTTCCAACCTACAGTTAAAACCCTGCCTAAGGACAGCCTCTGAACTCATCTCAGAATCACAGCTTCAGTGTGAAACCAGTCAGTCAACACACTGCAAGACAAAATACTCAGAAGGCAAAAGAGAAAGCCCCAAGACCCTGACTCGGACTGCTTTTAGGTTCACTGGAAGCAGAAACTCAAACCAAATAGCTCAGGCTGGAAAAAACCCCAGAGAGATCAAAGGCAGAGAAAACGTTCTCACAGATCTTTGTGAAGTGAAACTACCTAGTTTCACAGTTTCACTTGCAAGCAGAAGTGGTGAGCTCTGCGGACAGGATTAAGGATGAATTGGAAACTATACCAGGTAGTAGCTACCGTCACTCTCTACTTCCCTGCTTTCACAGTCGGTTCTTCTTATGCCCTTTTTTTTCCCTATTCCAATTGTCTGAATACATCTTTATGGAGAATTTGATGTTTTGGACTGAAATGTATCTCGGTTGTAAGTCCAGTCCTTATTTTGTGGGGACCTAAGCGGAAGAAAAGGTATTTCTTTTGAAAATGTATTACGTTGGAAATCTTCATATATAATTTCTAGTCTCCTTCCCACTGGTAGCAAGAATGATGTGTCTTGGATTCAGTATCACTGTGGAAATGCTGGTGCATGCATGGACTTCACCAACGTGCCTTTGCAGGGGCTGTACAGCTCCAAATGCCACCACTGTTGTCACCCCATCCAGTTCATGAATACCCTTCAGAGAGGAGATATCCCTACTACTCACCTACTATTTGGGAAGCTGACTCAAGTCTATATAAATATTATCCATTCTCTTAAGATGACAGAAGAGGTAATGAGCTGGTGTAATGTTTTCTTGTCCTTCTCTCAGAGCAGTGATTCACCTAGCCAGCGGTCTGTGTCTCTCCGTGGTCAGTACCAGATGTCATGGAGGAAGCCACAACTCATTTTGCAGATGACAGACCTGCTTACATGGGAAGCTTTCTTTCCAAGGTTTAACAGAGATCAGCTTGTACTCTGTAAGCCAGCAATGAGAGACGAAGGGAGAATTTAACCCTTCCAAAGCTGCTTTTTTCTTTACCTGGCTGGCACGTATTAAGAAACTGCTATGTATTTACAGACCCAGCTGTTTTAAGGATCCTGCTAAACTCTTGGTTTCAGTGGTATTTTATGGCAAGGAGTTCTAGGCTGTACTCAGCCACTGCTTAAAAAATTTCCCCCATACCTTGCCCCAGTGACTAAGCACAGAGCAAAGAATAGGAGTGGGTGGGTGAGCTGACTATCATCAGAGTTGTTTTAGGAAAAAACCCCAAACACACAGAAAACACAAGTAAATAAATAAAAAATGAAAAAAAAAAAAGAGCAAACACATCCTTGTACACTGCAGTATGAAGGAACACAGAAAATCCATCAGGCTCATGTCCCTGCAGTAAAGGGGTTGCGTGGCCTGTCCTGAGCTCCCCCACTATATGCTCGAGTGCCTCATCGCTGTGCTTAGGGCAGCCACCCCACCCAAAACACTGCACACTCCAATTTAAACTCACACCCTGGTTCCAGGACGCCTGCGCTGGCATGGGGAAGGCAGATGCCAGGCAGGATTTGGATTCAAAGAGTGGGTGGTCCTTCTCCAACCAGACTCAAATCCATTCTCTTTCCCAGAGCCACTTCTCCCCTGCCCTCGTGGCAGGGCTGCTGGACCCAAACTGCTGCCCTCGCCCAGCAGCCCATCAGGCACCCATGCATTTCGGCACAAGCAGTCCAAGTGTCTGACGGAGGTCGTTTAGCTGCGTGGTGCAGCCTTCCTCCTCCACCAAGCTACCAGGCACTCTCTGGCAGCCTTCTACGTGCAAATCCTTGACCTGCGCATGCAGGAGGAAGCCAAGTTTCCCTGTCTTGTCACAGGGATGAGCAACCTCAAATTACCACTTAGGAGGCACCACAGCCAGCCGTTTTGGCAGAGCACCAGCCCACCCTAACTTTTTCCTGCAGGTTGCATTCTCCCTTAGCTCCCAAGCCCACTCTGCATTTCACTCTCGCTCTGCACAACAGTACCAGAGGACATGGGGCACCTGGGCCACCACTTTGGAGGGGCAGCAGAGATCGCTGGGACCCAGGCCGTCCCATCTGCATGTGACAGGGTGTCTCCTGTTCATGGAACAACCTCATAGTTTTACAGAGGAATGCCTTTGCCATTTCCTCAGGATTGCTTCTGCTTTTAGCTTTTAAAAGCAAGTATATCTATTTCTAAATCCAAGAACAGTAATTTTTTTGCCACTCTTGGTTTAGGTGTAGACTCTCCCCTCCCAAATAACTGGATGATATAGATAAAACATTCTGTGTTCTGAAGTAAAATTCTTCAGGAGTTCATAAATTACTTTCATAAACTTGCCTTCATATGCATTTAAAGATAAGCATACTGTTCTTTTGGGGTCATGCCTTAGCAGTCAAACCAAACCATGATTAACTTTCAGTCAGGAAAAAAATGCAGTTTATTTTCTATTCATATTGCATACACCGGCTGTGTGGGGAAGATACTTCTATTTCCCATCAGAGAGCTGCCTCAGAGCTGGAGTTTGGCTCTCGTGGTAAAACACAGTCCAAGGCAGAGCTGCCATCCAACAGTCTCTTATTAAGGGCCACACCACAAAGGGCAACCCAATCTGGGGGATCTGCAAGCCAGTCATAACCCTAAGTCCTTGCAAAGGCTGTCATCACAACACATCACTGTGCTGCGTGTGACTGGTTAAACACTCGGGTTTAATATTTTGGCCTAGGATAAAATCTCTTGATCTTACCAAAACAGCATATTCATCGCTGTCAGATGCTTTACCCCTTGCTTCACAGGAATTCCTGTGTTCAGGTCTCACCATGTTTCTCAAGGCTTTTAAATGAAAAAAAGGCTCAAACAGAGAGAAGGCTGTGTAAATCAGACATTGTGCAAGTTTTTTCTTCTACTAAGCCAAGGCTTTTATGAGCTTTAGATCAATTTCCTATTCACAAGATGCAGTTAGTATTTTATAATGCTGACACAAATTAACTCCTTGTTACGGTTTAGGCAGCCTGCAATAGTGCTAAAAACTTTTGCTCTCCCTTATGCAGTAACAATGTAGTTTATGCCATTGTGACAAGGCAGGTTTTTTCTACTGGGTGAGTGAATGAAACGACGTGGCAGCATTGGGTACCCTGCATCTCCCAGAGAAATGTGTCTTTGGCAGAGTTACTTCCGCTGTATGACCACTTCCGCTAATGTCACCAATTCTAGAGGTTTGAAATCATTATCAACTTGCTATCCCCCTCCTCACGCAGCACCCTTGACAGACAAACGCTTACTCCCAGGGAGGTCTCACGCAGAGAGCGTGACACTGAAGATGTAAACTTGGTAACAGGGACTCTCCTATCACCTCACCCCTCTGCCCACGGCACCAGGGATTTTAGGATTCTGAAACATAAATCTCACCACAAGGCAAGTCAGAGCCACCAACTGCCAACGAGAAGCAGTGTGCTTAGGGTAGGTGTCCACGGGTCTAGGCAGGGAAGCCCTTCAGAGCAAGAAGAGCTGCTTGCTACAGTTTTATTTAGCATTAGCCAAGGAAGAAACTCACAGTGGCTGGGCACTACTTGACATACTAGAACTAATAAGAAAGTATGCATGGTGTATTTTTCTGTGTTGTAAAAGTGCTCTGCTGGAGCCCCTTTCCATTTGATAAGAAACCGACAGTGTTGCACCGCAAGTCTTCATTGCCTCGATTAATTAATAAAAATACAACAAAGGCAAAACCAAGAGTAACCTTCTTTGCATACTGAAATAATTAGGCCTTGCAGCAAAAGGAAAAATGATGAAAAAGTGCCCTCCTGGAAAATATTATGCTTCCTGCTATTTAGAGCCCCGTAAAAACCCTGCAAAAAGATTATTTATTCTGTCTTCCTTTGCAGACAAAATTATAGGAAACCTTAGCAGACAGTTTAACGCCCTTAAGAAGATAAAAGAAGTTGTAGGGTGGGGCAATATCATATAATTATCTAGGGACCCTTTAAAAACTGTATGTGCCTTCTTTAATACAAGACTCTCCAACAGGTCTCGTTTCAGTCCCCCTGCCCATGAGTTATCACTGTGTTGACCTGACTGATACACACGAACCTGTGTCAAACCCTCAATAAAACCAGCAGATCCATCCTTATTCTATGAATCTTGCTACAAAACAAGAGTTTAAACTAGAGTCTTGCTGATGCAGTCTTAGGTTTGAGAAAGAGATGGAGTAATGTTTTTCTGTGGGTTGCACTTCAGCAAGACACATAGAAATGCTCCCACCCTGTGCTCCTGACACCAAGCCCAGACTGTAAACCGAAAGAGGCCATTAGGACAACGAGGCCATCACTAAAAGCAGAGCCGGTAGACATTTGAATGCATTCAGCATGCCAAGCACGCCGCTGGAGGTTTCAATATAATCCTCATTTCTTTACCTAGTGGCAGAAGCGAGGACCTGGTGTGGTGTGATAGAAAAAGGGCCATATCCTTTGTGGTGTACCACATTCAATTAATATGTCAGGCTTTCTACGTCTGTCACTGCTCACAGAGGCTGGAACAATGGTGCTGCTTCCCCACTCCCCTCTTTTTTCCCAATTTTCACATAGTATCAGGCTGAAAAAGAGTTATGGATTTCCTTCTCAGAGAACTGCATGGACTGATAAAGTCAAATCCACAGCAGAAAACAACTTGCCATTTTTCCCTTTACCTCATGATTTCAGTTAAGAAGAGAAAGTGCAATAAATTTTGGCGGGAAAAATAGAAAAGAGACAGTTTTAGACATTTCAAATGACCGGTCTATGTAAACACTATTGAGAAATTTGGGGGAGAATAACTGACCCTAGGGATGATTATTTTTCTTGCTCCCAGGCCCAAAATTACTTTTTCTGCGCCCAGGATTTTGAAACTGTGCAAAGTTCATTTGAGTAAAGAAAGGAACAAAAAGGGAACTGCTGGAAAACCGTCACAGCCTTCCACGTTCACACACAATATTCTTGCACAACAATGGAACATTTGCTTCCTAACTCAACCGAAGCACTGTTGCCCAAGCTTTTCTAGCACTGTACAGCAGGATTTTGATCTTGCTTTTGCTAGGTACATACCAGGATCTGTACCTGGATTGCCAGAACTGCATGAGTATCTCACGGTATCTAGCACAAGACTTGTAGCCTAGTCCACGCCGAAATACAAAATACTGGTGCTGTAGTAACATTAACGACAATAGTGAGAACAGTAGTAAGGAGGATAATAAAACCCCTCCTGGAGTGTTGAGCTAAATCTCTTACTGGATTAACCAGCTCCTTCTTTTTTGGACAAATCGGTCCTTGGTCTCCAACCAGCTGCTCTCAGTCTCTCTGGGCTCCTGCCTGCGATATGGCCTCTGCTGTCCCCAGCCCATCCTGTGGGCTGGCTGTGCTCCGGCACTCACTGCAAGCACTGCCCCATGAGGTTCACTCTGTTTGTTATTTTATCAGAAACACAAAATTTCCTCAATAAGTCTTCCTGTGCTACAGATTAAGCAGTAAACAGTTGAGTGAGCTAAAAAAAAAAAAAGGCAGCTGACGAAACACAGGAAGATCCTTCTTGTTATTCTAGCAGTATTGCTTCCTTTGCTTGGTAGGGGTGCTGAGGAAAAGTCAGTACTGCGAGTGCCGCCGAGCAGTTAGCCACTTCTTGCTCAGCCTTCAGTATCTCCCCTGCCCAGGCTAGAAGGTGCTGCAAGCCCGAGTGACTCACACAGCTCGCCACGATTCAGCTCTCTCCCGGTGCCAGGAAAGACAGATGTAGAAAAACTTTTAACATGGAGAGAGGGTGAAAGAAAAAGAACTGAAGCAAGGCAGGAGAGTGGGCTAGCATTTCGGCAGGCTGCCCTCCACCCGCATCCCACCCGAGGGAGCACTGATCCTCTGGAGCGGCAGGTTGCCGGCGCAGCCGCTGCCTGTTGTGACACAGCAGCTGGGACAAGCCTTCCGCATTCCCAAACCCCGCTTATTAATACGAATAACTCATGACTCACACTGACACCGCCAGCGAGGCCGGGAAACTGTAGTCTGTAACTATAAAGAGTTTTGAAGTGCTGCTCTCTGGCAGCACCCCGGCCAAGCTCGACAAGCGCTTTGCGACAGGCTTTGTGTGCCTTGTCATCCCAACGGGCACAGCCGTGCTGCAAAAAGGGCTCAAGCGGTCAGAGGGCTTGAGCGGAAAGGGGAAAAGTTCAGCTGTAGCGTGAGCTATTTAGGAAGGTAGTTACGAGGAAGCAGACAAGTTTCTCGTGCCAGTCCCTGGCTTACTCGTATGAATAACCCATGACTAAACCATTAGCTCCATGGGGGGTTGTGAGAACGTTAGAAGGAGCCTCTGAGCGCTCTTGGTCACTGGTGAAAAAAGACAGATTGCTGGGTGAAGCCCTTCAATCGCCCTCCCTCAGCATCGACAGGACTGCTTCCTTTCTCTAAGGGTGGCTGCAGCTGATAATTCACAGTCATCCAAGACCTGCGTGGCACCAACAGAAACTCTGAGTTTATCCACACTGCTTCTTTTCCTGAGCCACGTGAGTTGCAGCTAACTTTAAGCAGGTTTCTAAGCTTTCTCCCCGGTGAACATGCCTTTACCCAGGCTGATGGTTTAGCATACATGAGACAGCATCACGCTCTGCTGGCTGTGCACACCAGCTTGCTGCTCATTCCCCCGCGCTTCAGTCTGTAACCTGTGTTGTATGCTGTTGGCTGTCATTTTTTTCATGGCAGCGGCTCAAAAAGTCCTGATACTGCCAAAAAGAATCAAAAGGGGCTTGAGCTACTGCTATTGGATCTGCAGTAATTCATGTGAGTTATTCTAGCACACTTCGATTTATGAAGAGACATTTCACAAGCATGCAATGGCTGTTTGATCAGCTTAAATGACTCCTCGTTATAATCTCTTCAACAGACGGATAAGTAACGAGATGGTATTCCTGCAAGCTCAGATAGTAGCTTCGATGAGAGTGCCTCAAAGAAAACTGAAGTGGGGAAAAGCATGTACTACAAGAATGTCCCCACATACTCTCCAAACATGCATTTTGTTAAGTATGGGAAAGTAAGAAGTATATTTAGAAAGTCTGAATGGCACTTACCTCTCAAGAAGTGCTGGTAAGAAGGAAGTGACTCAAATATGCTGTTTGAAGCCATTGTTTCCTCTTTAAAACTCACTCTCTCTTTACAGTGAAGGAATATATGGTTTCTTCTACCTTGGGGAGTGAAAAATGAAGAATGGTCACTGCTACCACCCTCCTCCCAGCCATCATGTTCTGTTTTATCCCGGTGCCTTAGGAGCAGCACAAAGCGGATTACAAGGTTCTTTTGCTAAAAGAACTCCGAAATTGTTTCTTAAAAAGAAAAAAAAAATAGCGGATCGGTTGTGGTTGATGATGCTTACCACTCTACGAAACTCTGTGGTTTGCAGTCAAAACGATTCGCCCTGCCTGCTGACCAATATCCCGGACCCGCTCTTGTGTGACTGCCTCTGTACCCAACTTGTGGTTCTGTGGTTGTTTATGAGGCCCAAAGAAGTGTTTCACACAACCAAAATTACAAATTTAACTGTTTCCCTTTCCAGAACCTGCCTCCATTGGTCCCTTTGCATCACATGACCCGAGTGATGTCGGCTTTCTTTTTTTTTCTTCTTTTTTTTTTAACTTTCTGAAGTCATGCCCTACCCACTCCACCTGCCCTCCCCGGGGCTGCGCGAGGCAGCGATGGAGTCTGCTGAGGGAGGGAAAAGAGAAATGACTCACCGTCCCTGATGCTACAAATGGTCTTGCTGAGTTAGTTCAACTTCGCTTGTTTTGTTGTTTGTGGTTTTTGGAACTACTGATTATTTTGATAGAGATTTCATTGCTGCTTATTCAATAGTAATTCAAACCCGGGTATTAGTCTGCTGCTAAGGCAGGATGTGTAAGTCATCCTGTAAAACATTAGGAATCAGCTGTAGGAAAGACCACTGGCTGTGGGAAGAACTCTGTAAACAAGGTTTAGAAAAAAAAAAAGAAGAAGAAACTGTCAGGGGAGACAAAAAACCCCCAACATTATTCTGAACCTGTATGATGGCAGCCTCTGAGGAGTGCCTGAAGGTCTCTAGTCCTGGAGCTCACAGAAAATGTTTGCAAGTTACTTCCATAGGGCTGAATCCCGTAGTCCTTATTTAGCGCAATTCTTATTCCCATCAGAAGGAGCCCTACTCAAGAGAAAACCTGTGTAAAATCCTCAGGATTTAGCTCAGCATCTCTTGAGTTAATAACAGGTCCTGTCCTGACTGAAATTTTTCCCTTTCCTTCTCCCTCCCCAAAAGAATTAGGGAAAGGGAAAAAGGAAAAAAGAAAGGGAAAAAAAGGTCCTAAACCTAAAAATGAATTGGCAGTTCTGCATCTTCCTGTGGCAATGTAAAAAAAGAGGGGAGAAAAGTCACTTACTACAGCACAGAGGAGGGGCTGCTGTGCCACCTTTCGCCTCCTTTTCCTCTCTTCTGAACAGTGGGCAGCAGCCCCGTCCCTCCTCGCTGCAGACCAGAGGATGCCCCACACCTGCACAGCCTGGGGTTCAGCACGCTGAAACCCATGAAACCTTTGCCAAGAAACCCGTGGCAATAAAAGGGACCTCACCGACAGCAGGTCCTGAAGCAGCACGAGACTTGCCCCTGCACCCTCCGAGTGACTACCAAAGTGAGAGAGCTCCCTTGGAAGAAAAGCAAGAAGCCTTTGCAATATTATCAAAAATACTGGTAGGTGGAGCACCAATACGCAGCAACGCACGGTTCCCCTCGTGAGGAGCTCACAGTCCTGGCACACAGACACGGCTTGTGCAGGCTGCTGCCAGACTCCCGTGGGGCTCTGCACCTCCCGCGCTGAGGACCGGGGATCCCCAGACAAAATTAGGTGCTTAATGAGTTGGGATTTTTTTCTGCTTGTTGCAGCTATAGAAGTGGATATGCCTTTTCCTGACGCTGCCTGCATTTCTAGTGCAAACGCAGTCTGCCTGGGCATCCTGGCTTCCTTTTAGGGTTAGTGGGGAGCTGCAGGTGCAGGTGCAGTAGGTTTTCCTCGGAAAAATTCATTCTGTTGAAACAGAAGCTTCTCGTGATGCAAAAGGATGTGGCAGTTCTAGTGACACATATTACCTAGGAAATTGGGAAAATTTTCCAAGTGAATTTCCAGCAAACCCCAGCGCAATCCTGAGCAGAAAGAACAGGAAGGTTAGGAACCTTTGCTACTGCGCACTGAGCCCGGCTCACAGCCCTGCGGCACTTGAACCAGGCCAGGAACTCAAAACTTGGCGTTTTTGTTTACCGGTCCTTCCAGAGCCTACCGCAACAACACCAACCTTTTGGCTGCTCCGGGATAAACCTCTCCTCGCTCCTGGAGCTGGACTCCCTCTACTCCCAGGTAAATAGTGCAACAA
>NW_010259732.1:0-2156 GCF_000690775.1 Eurypyga helias
AACACTTCCACCCAGCTTAGTGTCGTGTTGTTGAGCTTGGAAACATGTTAATACAAACAATGGCTATGTGCTTTGTCCTGGCATTGGTGGCCTTGCTGTGCTGAGGGAGCTATCCTGTGGAGAGGATGAGGGAGCACATCTTCCTCTTCCTACCTGGGATTGATGTGGATGGTTTTATTATGCAGGCTTTTGAGGTCCTTGTTCACCCCTATGTTAGCTGTTTAATACTACTAATTAACACTGTTGGTGTAATATGGGGTTTGTGGAATCTGGTGTTGTCCTGGTGTAAAACAACTTTTTGGGTGAGGTGATACTGAAATTTGCCCCGAGGTAGCAGGCCCCTGGGTGGCAGGGTGTGTGGAAGGATTTGGGCAGGTTCCTAGGGCAGTTACCACCTTCCATAGCCTGGGATTTTACATTCCAACAGGCAAGCAACCCTGGCAAACTGACGTGTCACCTGATAGAAGGATGCCTTGCCTGCTTTAGTGAAAAACAGCAGCTTCTAGCACTGCACTGGGGCCTGGCCTGTGCCTATTGAGCCACGGTTCAGTACTCTCGGAGGACTGGGGTTGAGGCAGGGACCCAAACAACAACTACAGTAATTGCTCCAGTCATGAAAAAGGAACAGTGGACAAGGAGGAAAACAGGTCCATATCATCGATTAAGAGAGGAGAAAGAAGAGGAAAGGTTTGATCAAGAATCAGGTCCTGTGACAAAGAAACAGAAGGAAGAAGAGAGAGAGTTTAGACAGGAAGCGAAAACTACCTGGTCCCTGACCTCATCAGAACTTCGAGACGGGGAAAGATTATAGCCGCCAGCCAGGTGAGTAGATTGCTGCCTGGCTGCTGCAATGCTGGGAAAATGGGGCTGCCAGGCAGCAACTGAAAAGTAGGGAAGCCCAACAGCTGGGATCCCTTGCTAGAAACCGGCGAATTGAGAGAGGAATTGGAAAAGAGGCAGCAATTTGCAGTGTCTGGAAATGGCTTCTATCAAGCATGAGGGCAAGACATCTGTTCAAGAAAGATCTTGTGAACTGCCCAGGACAGTGGACTACAGCAGATGAAGGCATCGAGTACCTGAGAGCGTTAGCAGTGCTGGAAGTAATCTACAGTGATCCAGACAGTGACGAGGTCCCCAAAGATCCAGAGGATGTCCTGTGCACGTGGGCCATATGGAGGAAGGTGATTCAAAGTGCCCCAGCATCATACTCTAACAGCTTGGCAGAGACGTATTGCCCAGATATGGATACACCTACTGGGAAGGAGGTGTCTTCTTGGCTCAAAAACTTTGAAGAAAATCTCTGTACCTCCTCACCCATATGGGCCAGTGCCTTGGCTGTCAGGGGAATCCCAAGAAGTCAGTCCTCTTCTGCCCCAGACAGAAGTAAAAGGAGCCCCTGGCGCATGCTGCATGGCACAGCCTGGTTCTCCCTACGTTACTGGGGGGTGGTATGAGGAGGTGGGATGGTGAACCCATCTTTAAGCTGGATGCCTGTGTATGTGAACTGAGAGGGAATACAGCCGCTAAGAATGGGCCACCCAAGAAGACTGTCAGCTCACTTGCTCTGGAGACACAAGAAGCAATCTCCCAGACACAGAAGAACCAAGATTACCTCCCTCAGTCCTGGGAAGGAGAAACCTGGTGTGGCACTGCTAGGGTCAGACAGTGAATATTCTGACGAGGATCAGGAATAGAGGGTCCCTGCCTTTAGCCAGGAGGAAGGGATGACCGTATATCCTGGACTGTGTGGATTTGATGGCCTAGCACATCAGACCCACAGAAGTATAACACTTTGGTAGACACTGGTGCACAGTGTACACTGGCGTCATCACGGTGTAGAGGCACAGAACTCATCTGGATCTCTGGAGTGACAGGGGGATGCCAAGAATCATCTGTACTGGAGGCTGAGTTGAGCTTAACAGGGACAAGTGGGAAAAGAACTCCATTGTGACCCACCCAGAGGCCCCTTGTTTCCTTGGAATAGATCATCTCAGGATAGGGTACTTCAAGGACCGAAAGGGGTACCCATAGGCTTCTGGTGTAGCCATTGTGAACACAGAGAAGATCAAGCAGCTGCCTGCCCAGCCTGGCCTCTTGGAAGATCCCTTCATTGTGGGACTGCTGTGAATTGAAGAGCAGGAAGGAATGTAGCAGGA
>NW_010259732.1:2178-4423 GCF_000690775.1 Eurypyga helias
TGCAAGGAACCAGATGAGTGCAACGATGACCCAAACCAAGCTGGTGTTTGTGCCCAACAACCAAGCATACTGTTTCTCCTGTCCTGAGCACCCATCTTGACAATGGGGCCCAAGTCATAGCCTGTTTGTATGAACATCTGGAGGAGTGGAGGAAGCCCATGGAACAGGATAGTAATACCTATATGTTAAAGGACAGGAGAGAGTAGTTAATGAGAGCGTATAAATCTGTATGTTGGGTATAAAGACGGTTTAGGTATGTAGTTTAAGTTGTAAGTGTTGGTAAGAAGGGATTTCAGTAATGAGAATTAAATACAATGGGATAGTTTCATGTAACTGTATGAGCTGGTCAAATGAAAAATACTATTTCTTCCTTGCTTATTTTTCAAGATCAGTGTAACACATGCCCTTTGCAATTATCTCTCCAAAACAGCTGTGGGCAGAGGGATGATTTTCTCTCAACGAGCAAAGAAACATGCAGCCAAGAGTACCTGTGGACACACAGGCTCTCTGTCACTACCACAGACTTGTTTTATCCAAACTGTACCAGCTTGTCTCTTCATACACTTATTGTGGTAAAAACCTTCCTATTATCACAAGGATGGCAAAGGCCGTCCTGTTCTCATATGTTTGTTACCCTGGTAGCCGAATCTGGACCAAAATTCCGTTCCTGTGCTAACAATATGACAACTATATATTTATTAAACATATTTTTAAAATACTATCTTGATACTGTATTTGCCATATAAGACTCAAACCTTGCATTTCACAAGATAGGATTAATAAAATTAATCAAGAAAATGACCTGAAAATAAAGAACAGAAGTTGTAAACATTTTAGAAAGAGCCCCACATCTGTTCTGTCAGAGGAAAAGGGTGGAAAGACCAGGAAAAAAAAAGAAAATAATTGAGTGGAACAATGATGCCAAGAAAATTCAAACTTGCAGAAATCTTGGGAGCAGAAACATACATAAAGAAATGAAGAGTGAGCAGGGTCAAAGTCTGAAGATAGCAATAAAGAGCACCCGGGAGGCAAAGAATATGTAAGGTCAAGAAAGAACTTCCAGGGGGAAAAAATAACAAGAGGCCAGGGAGGAAAGAATGAAATCATAGAATCATAGAATCACAGCATGGTTTGGGTTGGAGGGGACCTTAAAGACCATCCAGTTCCAACCCCCCTGCCATGGGCAGGGACACCTTCCCCTAGCACAGGTTGCTCCAAGCCTCATCCAGCCTGGCCTTGGACACGTCCAGGGATGGGGCATCCACAGCTTCTCTGGGCAACCTGTCCCAGTGCCTCACCACCCTCTCCGGGAAGAGCTTCTTCCTGAATATCCAATCTAAACCTCCCCGCTTTCAATTTAAACCTGTTACCCCTTGTCCTGTCACTACAGGCCCTTGTACAAAGTCCCCCCCAGCTTCCTTGTAGTCCCTTCAGGTACTGGAAGGTGCTATAAGGTCTCCCCGGAGCCTTCTCTTCTCCAGGCTGAACAAGCCCAACTCTCTCAGCCTGTCCCCATAGCAGAGGGGCTCCAGCCCTCGGAGCATCTCTGTGGCCTCCTCTGGACTCACTCCAACCGATCTATATCCTTCTGATGTTGAGGGCCCCACAGCTGGACGCAGCACTCCAGGTGGGGTCTCACTAGAGCAGAGCAGAGGGGGAGAATCCCCTCCCTCGACCTGCTGGCCACACTTCTCCTGATACAGCCCAGGATACGGTTGCCTGGATCTGAAATGGATGTGTTTGGAGAGATTGCAGTTAATGAAGAGGTTATAACTCTGCTATATTTAATCAACATTATCAAGGAGTGGTAATTAAATTAATATATCCCGATTCAATGAGTGACTGGCCACTGTTGGGTGCTGAGCAGAAAAGCGCAGGTAGGAAGAGGAAAGAGTCCTGCAGCTTGTGCCTCGTTCGACAGTGCTGTCCTGTATCTACCACCCTTGAAAGCACAGGAACTCCTGCTGCTGGTGCAGGAGCTGCAGCAGTTGCTGCTGTGAGGTACTGAAGATGGCTGCTCCGGGGAAGCTGTGCAACAAGGTTCGAGGGTCTCGAGGGTCCATGTTAGAGACCCTCCCTGTCACGGGCCCCTCCAAGCCCTGCACCCGCGCAAGCCTTTTGTCTGGAGTGGCACGTCGCTTGTGACGTCAGAGCGCGGTGCTGCCGGCGGCTCCGCAGAGCTGCCCCTGCCCGAGGCGAGGCCACAGGGGTGCTGGCCGATGGCTGCACACGGTGAGGCACTGCT
>NW_010259733.1:0-330 GCF_000690775.1 Eurypyga helias
CCCTCGCCTGGGCCGCTGTGGAGCTGCTCTCGGCAATCACGAGACCCTCCCTCCCGGCAGTGCTGAGCACCTCCTGCCCACCAGCTCCCCCCGAGGGGCTCTGAAGAGCCTTCAAAGCACCAAACCCCTTCCTTCACCTGCTGCAGTAATGAGGGAAGCAGGATTGGGCTGGGCTTTAGCAGCAGTGCCATCTGTGCTGGCTGGAGCACTCTTTGGGGAAAGGGCAAAGCAGCACAGCAAAGTGCCCTCTGTTAGCCCCGGGACAATGACGGGTTGCGCTGAAGTGGCTGGATCACCACTTATGCTGGATCTGTCTCACCTACAAAACAT
>NW_010259733.1:365-1399 GCF_000690775.1 Eurypyga helias
AAGGATGCGGGTCGCCCAGCTCCCAGGCAAATGCATGCCAGGCACTGCCCAATGCTGCTGCACGGAGCAAGAGCCCCCACTTGCACTGCCCGCTTCAACGCCAGCTCTGCAAACCTTCGGGCCACCCTGGGTTTTGGAGAGGCCCAAGCGACCTCAGAGCTGCTGCCTGTCAGCACGGCTCTGCACGCCGTGGCCCTGGGCTGCTTCTGCCTCTGCTGTGCCTGCCCGAATATGGCACTACCTCTCCCCAGGAGCTGCCTGTACCTGAGCAAAGCAGCATGCTGCGCAGTCCTCTGTGAGCAGAAACTCCCTGGAGGCACTTGCCAGGCCGGAGCTGGACCCATTCCCACCAGGGGCTCTGGTGTGATTGAGCGTGGTGGAGTCTGTCATGCTGCCTGGGTATATGGGCGCAATATACTCCTGCGGAGCAAGGCTGGACAGCAGCGACGTCCCCTTTTATCTCCTCTGCCCAAAGCAGCAGAAAGAAAAGCAACTTTCTGTTCTGGGCTCTTTAATTTTGTGCAGCACTTTACTGCCACGGTGAAGGTGCTCTAAAATCCCTGGAGAGGGAGGGAAGCTCTCAAACCCCCGCGGTGGGGGCAGCCCAGCAGTGGGAGGGAGCTGATGCCCCTTATGTACCCACCTGAGTCTGGTTCCCACCGTTGCTGCTCCTGAGCAGCAGCAGGAGCGTGGCAGCTGGATCCGCTTCCTCAGGAAAGGCTTTGCCTTCCCGGTGGGCAGAAGCTTTGTCCACCCGAGAGCCCGGCTGCATTCGGGGCTGGCCGAGCTCGCTGGCCGCAGGGGTGCCCAGGTGGGGGGTGCGAGGGCTGGCCCTTGGCCGGGGCAGCTCAGCTCTCCTGGATGCCCCAGCTGGCTGCTGGGGAGCGGCTGGCCGTCGTTAGGATCAGCCACTTGCCTGCCTGTTTGATTCCTCAGCAGCAGGCACCACCGTGCCTGCTGTGATGGTTCAAGCTGTGTTTGTTTCTGCCTTTCTTCCAGCTGAGAAATTCACTCTGTGAACTTCTCATCCTCTT
>NW_010259733.1:1443-1839 GCF_000690775.1 Eurypyga helias
TTCCCCTGGGGCAGGAGAGGCCGTGGCTGGCGAAGCGGGGGGCAGGGAGGGGGTCTGTTTGCTGCCTGCACAGGACGAGGCTTTCCCAGCTGAGTTCACTTGTGGATTGAGACGTGGGCAGCTGCTCTCCCTGTCATGCGTGGGCCCGCGGAGCGGCAATTTCAGGGGTCCCTCTGCTCCTCGCAGTGCTGGCAGCTCCTCAGCCTTGTCCCAGGCTGCACAGTCGCTCCGGAGTGGCGATGTAGGGGATCTGAGGGGCTCGGAAAAAAGGAGGATTTGCTGCCTTTCCGGCGGGGCTAACCTCCCTGCGGCAGATCCTCACATGGGTGAGCAAGCCCGGACCAGGGTCAGCAGGAGACGTGTCCAGCCAACCTTCTGCATCGCCTGGTTTTGTGC
>NW_010259733.1:1907-4362 GCF_000690775.1 Eurypyga helias
AAGGAGGGAGGAGAACAGGTGCCGTGGGGCTGCCTCGGCAGGTCGGAGTGTGTGCCCCGAGCCCGTGGAGAGCTGGGCCTGGTGTGCTGACCCCAGGAGCCATGTCCCCGGCTGCTTCTGGGGCCGAAGGATTAGCATTCACATGCCCTCCCCGCTAATAGATGGGACTCTGGAAAGCGCAGCGCCCGCACCTGCCATTTCATTACACTTTGTTAAGCACCCTGTAACTATGACCGATGGCACTTCCCCGGCGGCTGCTGCTGCCTGCACTTCGGTTGTATTTTTGCTGTGCTGGCAGCAGAGCTGAGCAGAGGACAAGTGTAGCTGTGTCGAGACATTCACGCGGGCTCCTGAAGCGATGCTGAGGGAACTGCAGCAAGAAAAGCAACAGCTTTGCAAGGAAATCCGGAGGCGGGGGAAACGGCTGCTGATAAAGCCGTTGTGGCATGGTTTACCGAGCGCCTAAGGAAGACTGGTGCCACACTTGGGCATTGTGCCCTGCTGATGTGCTTCTGCCCCCTCCATGCCCTACTGCCAAGGAGCCCTCCTGGCCTGTCCCCTTCCGTACACCAGTCACCAGGGCTGAAGAACGAGGCGACCTGGTCTCTCCCTGCCCAAACCATTTCTCCTGGTAACAGCCAGGACCATGCCCTGCCCCAGAGCACGCTGTGAGTCCAGCTCCCTGTGCCATGGTACATCCACACTGTCCCCTGGCTGGGGGACAAGGTCCTCGAAGGCACTCACGTCCATTCCTGAAGAGCCAGAGCAAGTCCCGGTGCCACCAGCTCGGCAGAGAGGGAAGCTGCGGAAATGGCACCGGTCCCACGGGCGGTGGGCTGCACTTGTACCTTCAGAGGTGCTGGGGATGGGTAGACTGCCAATGACACTTGATTAAATGGGGGATGGATGGCTGGTGTCCCGTGGGCAGTCACTTAATTGACATACTGTAAGGGATGTGCTGCCCTGATTAATGTCTTGGGGACTTTTCTGTCTCAGGGTGCAGACAGGGAAGCACCTGGTAACTCTTTGCATGCCAAGACTTGTGCTACAAGAGGAAACAGATGGTGCTTTGCATTCACACAAGACGAGAGCAGAGAAGTCTCTTCTGGCACTTGAAGTGTGAGCTAGGCGAGGAGCAGAATTTGTATCTTCAGATAAAATCTTCCCCCAAATATGCTCATGTTCTGGCAATACATTTTAAAAAATCACATCTTGGCTGTTCTTACTGGTGCATCAGCCTTGGCCCTGGTAGAACTGAGCTGCAACCAGCAAGAAACACTTTGCTGCCCCCTCTGAACACCCATGGCCTTCCCGAGGGTGTCGCAACCCTTGCAGAGCCCCCAGACCTAACAGCAGCGTGACCTGCAGTGTGCACATACTCGTGCTTCACCCCGGTGCTGGTGAAGGCCCCAGATGGAGTTTCCCAGCAGCACTGGGTGCGGGGGGGGTGCCAGGCTGGTGCCCGAGCAGCTCTGGCTGCGCAGCCGGCCCAGTGCTGGGGCAGAGGTGGCTCCGTGACCGCACAGGGCCTGTGGCTCCGCAATGTGAAAGGAAGCTTCGGCGCAGGTTGCTGTTTTATTTGCTCAGCAGCAGTGGGGAGGATGAGATCATGAACCTGTGAGATTTGTCGAGTCCTCTCTTTGCAATAAATCAGCATCTCATTGCACTTGCAACGTCTCTTATCAGCTTAATGCAATCCTTATCCAAAAAGCACTAATCCAATTCCTCTAGAGAGACACGTCTGATTAGATTAATTAATCTGTTTGCACCGGAGACTTTCCTAACACTTGAACTTCTTTGGGGCAAACTCACTGAACCCTGAGCTCCTCTGTCTGAACTGGGAAAAAAGGGGAGAAGGGCAGAGGCATCGCTGGTGGAGGAAAGGCTCCGGCGCTGCGGCTGCTCACCAGCCAAGGGAAGGGATTTTGGGAAGTGGGGCACTGCCCAGGGATGCTGCGAGCCCACAGCCAGTGCAGAGCTCTGTTTCTGTCTGCGGCTCACCTGCCCCCTTGGGCATGGCCACCCCAAGCTCAGGGAGCCCCAGCCGGGCACCAGCCCCAGCCGGGCACCGTCCCCGTGCCCCACATCGCCGAACCCTGCACTGTGGCACCAGCAGCGCCTGCCTCCCCCGGGGTGATACGTCTGACCAGGGAGCTCTGCAGGTCTCTGCTTTCTGGTGTGTTCCAGGTTCCCCACTTTTTATACATATTTGATGAGTAAATTTGCCACATCAAGCTGCTCTAACCCTCAGCAGAGCTAGCTCTCTGTGCACCACCACACGCTGGAATCAAAATGAGAGTGTTTCAGTCACCAGTTGGTATGGGCACGCCTCTTTTTAGCCATTAGCTTCATAGGTGCCGAGGTAAAAGCTTTGGAAAATTATTAGGTTTTGCTCAGATATTTGCTTAATTACAGCAGGATTATTGTGTTGGTTGACGGTGGTATGTGAGGAGCC
>NW_010259733.1:4416-7173 GCF_000690775.1 Eurypyga helias
GCAGCATCTGCAGCCTGGGTCAGCCCCCACTCCACTCGGCACTTGCTGCCTCCAGTCTCCTCCAGTCTCCTCCAGCCTCCTCTGCTCTCCTCCAGCCACCCTTCTCCAGGGACTGGCACGGATGGCAGAGCCAGGGCAGCTCACCCTGGTGGGCTTTGAGCTCTGGGACACCGCACTGCAGAGGTACCCCAGGGCCCTCCAGCCTGCCCTGCTCCCGACAGAGGAGGAACCAGGACATGCCATGGTCCCACCAACTGCACAGGGACTGTGCCATCGCCGCACCCCGGGTGCTCCCAGCTCCCGGTGCCGGGCCGTGCAGAGGGCAGTGCCGGCAGCAGCCCCGGTGCTGCAGGGGGTGAGCCTGGGGACTGTCCCGGTTAGCGATGGGTGCGGGGCGAGCCTGGCCGTGTTGTCTGCGCTGAGCCTGTCTGGCAGCAGCCCGCTGGCACAGCCTCTAGACACGGCTCAGGCGGGTCTCGAGGCTGGGGATACAGCGGTGAACACCGTCCCCAGGACAGCTCCCACTCCCTGGCAAGGACATGAAACATCATTAACGTTTGTATTCAGATACGCTCTGCCTGCCCCTTCTCACGTCAGCAGAAGAGCCGATTTAAAATGTATCAGCAAGTGTCAAGATAACCTACGCGATTCCGAATCACAGCGCGAGGAGCCGCGCGCAGTGACAGCCGCCACGTCCGCGGAGTCACATGTTTTACCCCAGTAAGTACATGGAAATTGCGCTGTGCTTTTCTGCTATTCAGGCTGAAGGGCTCTTTTAACACAGACTGTCTCCTGATATCAAAGTGAATGATTTCTTTCATTATTCCTGGTTATGAAGCCTATTTTCATGTTATTTGTCATTTGTGAAGCAATTTGGTTTAAAGATGGCTCGAAGCTTTTGTACTGAGCAATCAGGGAGAAAGTCAGGAAGGAATAACTAAGGGGAAGATTGGGATTCTTCATCGGCTCTTGCATAACCGAGCGCAGCAGCTGCCTGTTGCGGGGCAGGGATCCATCCCCCATCACCCTCATTACCTGAGCATGCAGAGGCGATTTCCAGCGAGGTGGGTGCAGGGGAGGGCTTGGCTCTGCCCTTTCAGCTTCCCGAGAACTAACAGCACCTCCGGGACACGAGGGGAATTGAAGTGGCTTTGGAGCCAGCGACTTTCTGCAACGCACAGATTTGGACTTAAGAGCCCATCAATTGTTTTCACACCACCAGAAATGGAGTATGGATCTGCCAGAGGAATTTTAGAGGGACTTGTTATCCTCCTTTTGCAGCTGGGCTGCTGTTCCTCATGCTGAAAAGTCAGCCTCAAGAGCATCCTGAAAACCAAGCCCCGTGCTGCTGCAGGGCTGATGTATCGCTCACCGAGGAGTAACCAGCTTCGGGGGAAACACGGGGCAGGATCAATTCTCCAGCAAGTGCTGTTTGATTTTGCCATAAACCCCTAATATTCTATATTTAAAAACGGAGCTGCTCAGCCTCGGGATGAAAAGCTGGGGCATTAAAATGCCAAGGAGGGCAGCTGCGGCCAGCGCCAGTCGATTCCCACCCCACGAGATGGGCACATGCCCTCTGATGCTGCCCAGCCAGCCCAACGCTCTGCTCACACTGTGACCCGCACACTGGCTATGGGGCTGCTTCATGCCTCCATCCCCATGGGGTCCTTGTCCACCCGTGCTCCCGCAGCCGGAGCCGGTCGGGACATGCTTTCTCCTGCTGCCCTTGTGCAACACGGGGCCGTGGGACACCTCGCCTCTCCTCTGGCTAGTGCAGGAGGCCAACAGAAGCCAGCATGCCACCTGCACCACGGTGCGAGGGGGCGAACCCCATGGGGCACCGTGCCCAGTGCGGCTGGGGGATGTGTTGAAGAACCCCAGGGGGACCAGGGGCAGGACGCAGGGGAGGCTGAGCAGCCAGCTTGGAGGTGCCACCGGCACCCCCAACATCAGGGGCCTGTCCGGTGGGTGCAGAAGGGGCTGCTCCCCCAGGGCACTGAAGGCACTTCCCACTGGAGACAGGCTCTGCTCCCAGCACGGAGCTAAGGACACCGGTGCCTCCAGGAGATTTGTGTTGGCTGGTCATGGAGAAGTGGCACTGCAAGCCTGGAATAGCTGCTGATGTGAAGTGAATACAGGGAATGCGCCAGCAGAGGCCTCCTCTTGACGGAAAGATTCCATCTGCTCCGGCACCAGGCACACTTCAAAAGGGTTTAGTCCAGGTCCGGGGATTTTGTTCTCTCCGTACTCTGTATTTTAATAGTGCAGCGAGACAGGATGATGTGAGCGGGGATCTATGGTGCACACAGCAAACGCCCCTCTTGAGCGGAGCCGGGAGCAGCCTCAGCCAGGGCATCTGTGGCGGGTCCCTCTGGGAGGCAGGGACCCTCCCGGGGCTCTCTGACCTTGCGGACCCTTAGACGGGAATTGCAAGGGCTGTCACGGGATGGAGCAGAATGGGAGAAACCTCCCAGGTGCCCTCTGGAGCTTTGGGGGCTCCTGCTGCGGGCAGGGGTGCGCTGGCAGGGGGGCAGGCAGGGCTGCAGCCATGTGCCCATGTGTCTCAGCCCCCACTGCCGCAGCACCCCCAGTCCCCAGGCAAGAGGCAATATCCCAAAACCAGCCGGCAGGCAAACCGGGCAGGATCTGCGCTGAGCCAGGGATCTGCTGGGAAGCGGGAACAGTAATCCTGGCTGGCAGGAGGCGGATGTCTTTGGCTGAGCCCGGTTCTGCAGCAGGATCAGCGGTTGCCAT
>NW_010259733.1:7340-9525 GCF_000690775.1 Eurypyga helias
AAAATACGGAGTTCCATAAAGATAACCCCTTTTCTTTTTAGCAAAAACATTGATTTGCTTTCAACAGGAGTGTGAGAGGTTGTTGCTCCTGAGTTAGACCACCCTCCCCTCCAAGTTCTAAAATTAGTTGGGATTTAAGCTTTTCAAGGATTTCTTTTTAAATATAAAACTCCTTTTCTGCACTGAACCCCCCTGCCCCTGGAATGCTGCTTCCAGCCACAGCAGCTCCAAGGTTTCCCTCACCACAGAATTGGGCTCCCAAGACGGTGCCTAATGCCACACCTCAGCGCTGGCCCCTGATGGGGACACAGGAGAGCTGGGAGGAGCCCAGGGTGGCTGGGGCAGAGGCTGGGGTCCCACACCTCTCCCCCTCCCCGCCTGCACCCCAGGTACAGCTTGGGGAGTCCTTTCCTCCATGTCTCTCATCTCCCAGCGCTGCCATCGCACCTCCCTGTCCCTTCCCGTCTCTGGTCCCCACGTGGAACATTTGCTGAGAGCGACATAAACACAGCAGCCCCCTTAGAAACGTGATTTGACACCCCCCCACTCCCCAGCCAACCTGCAGCTAATTCTGTGCTGATTAGAAGGTGCTGCTAACGAATGAAGCTGGGGAAGGGGGGTGGGCGCAGCAGGTAGGAACTGCCTTGGAGCACTCGAGGATGAACTGAAAAGGCAGCAGAAAGGTAAAAACGCTGCCGTAAGCATAACCAGTTGGAGAAGCGCAGCTCCCCAGTGCTGGCTCACAGCCTTGTTCCCACATCCCAGCCCTCCTGGCTCGCTGGGAATCACTGGTGGATGCTGAGAACCCCAGGCACGGGCAGGGTTACCTTACACCCAGCAAAGGGCTCTGCTTGCCCGGCTGCTCTAGGCACGGCACCTCGGCTTCGGCACTGCCCCTCACCCGCGGGGGCCCTGCACCCTTTCCCGGAGCCGCAGTGCTGGCCATCAGAAGGGATAACCCGGCAGAGCGGGCAGGGGAATCTCTGCTGTCCCGGGCTGTGGCCGGGCTGGGAAGTGAGAGACGTCTGCGTGCGGGGGGTCCCAGGAACCCTCTCCCTCGTGAGACTGCGACACTCACACCTTACAGCTTCTCCTGCAAGACACACATGTGGTGGCTCCATTCAAGATCGTATCCTCGAAATTACAACAGGCTAGAGGCAAAAAGAAAGCCTTTTCGATGACTGAAAATTAAAGATACGACTGAAAATTAAAGATACTGCTTCCTGATCATCATAAAATTGACTTCTAAAATAAGACACTTAATTAAATGTGTCCATTCTTCTGATACTACTCAAAAGAGTTAAGTCCAGAAATGATGCCGAGATGCTGTGGGATAATGTATTCCTGCGGATTGTTATCTTCCTCATAAAGGCATTATGAAAGTACCAAAAGTAATTGCATTATATTTATGTCAATTCTCTTAGTTAACTTGGCTGCAAATGAAGTATTCGGTATTGAACTGCAACCCATTTTAATTTACCAAACCAGCTCTGCGTCGCTCGGTCGTATTGCAGCTAATGAAAAATGACTCAAAGGAGCAGATCTTTTCCATATGAATGCTCGTGCAGTCCCCAACCAGACAGACTCGGCACAGGGAGCAGCTGCCAGGGCTGAGGGAAGGATAAACTGAGCTTTAGTTTGGTCTGGGACTTGCAGGAGCGGAGGGCTCCTCCAGGCCCCTCTCCCCGGGGATGCAGCAGGAAGAGCCATTCACCTTTCCTCAGGGCTCCGCTGTTCCCTTGGGATCTGCCTCAAAAGTGCCACCGAGTACTGGCCCAGCATAGCCCCTTCCTGTTGCCAGCTGGGGGGAGCCCGGGCTCTGGCCTGGCTGACCCAAAATGCTGGGTCCCTGCTGACAGCCTGGGGCTCGGCACGATGCCACCGGCACAGCCCGAATGGAGCAGAGGAGCTTGGTGCTGCGGCCAGGGTACAGAGACCATCATGGGCCACGGTGGCTATTGGGGATGGTATCCCAACAGCACGGCTCCTGCGGGCCTCAGGCTGCGTCTCGGGGACATTTGGGAGGAGCGGGACCGTCTCACGCTGGCCCATTGCGTGACAGTGACATCTCAGCGTGGCAGAGCTGCCATCGCGCAGGACGTGCCCTTGGCCGGGGGGGAGGTGGCAGCATCCCCCCGTCCCCGTGTCAGTGCTCTGCGCTAATCCAGCCTGATGTTTCTGCACG
>NW_010259733.1:9597-10013 GCF_000690775.1 Eurypyga helias
CTCCTGACCTTTTGGTCCCCCCGGGCCGGCTCCAGAGCCACGGCTCTAACAGCATCTTGCACGTACAGAGAATGCCAAGAGCGATCTGTCCCAAGCGGAATCCCAACGGCGAGAGGGGCTGGCGTGACCGTGGGAGCCTGCATCTGCTCCAGCGGAGAGGAGCACTTGGAGCCGGCGCTGCTGGTGTGGTGGGCAGTGGGCTGGCTGTGCCAGTGGACAGGGAGGGTCCCGGCCAGGCCCCCTCCACCCAGTGCCAGCTCCTGCTTTCAGCCATCCTCCCAAGTGTTTTATCTCATCCCCGCATCCCCCAGGCTCAGCCCCCTCCCTCAGCAGCTCCCTGCATGTCTTGATCAATCTCCCAGCCAGGCTCTTGGCATATTATTGAAGGGAGAGTAGAGGGCCTGGCTGCAGCACTG
>NW_010259733.1:10044-14073 GCF_000690775.1 Eurypyga helias
CGGAGGGTGGGTCCCGCCCACCCGGCCCCCTCCTCGCCAGAGGAGCATGCACATCCCCATCAGAGCTCTGCAGCCACCGTGCCCTTTCCTCCTCCTCCTCCTGCCTCTGCCTGCTCTGCCGGGTGCCGGCATCCTGGGGGTGCTCTGCCCCACTCCGTGCCTTGGCCCGGCAAGAGCCACCCTGGCTGCGGGCAGCGCTGGGTGCCCAGGGCAGAGCATGGGGCTGGGACGACGTGTGATGGGGCAAAAGTCTTTCTGGTCTTCCAAACATGTCAGAAAAGGCTTTGTTTACGTATCCCCGGGGGTGGCAGCTCACCCCCCCAAGCCCCTGGGACCCCTGGGTGAGCACTCGCTAAATCCTGCACGCGGCCTGGGCTCAGCCCCGTCCTGCCCCGTGTCCCCCTTGCCCACCCTCTGTTGTGGGCGCAGGCGCTCGGTGCTTACCAAGCACATCCGAAGGCCACCGCTCCGGGCAGATGCAGCGATGTCATTGCCAGTGACAGTATTAATGTGGCGTGATGGACAGTCACCGGCGTGATGGCTCTTCTGGCAGCAAAGCATCTGCTTCAGGCCCGTCCGGGTGGTTTAGGTCTGTCCTTGAGGGTGTCATAGTGTTACGGGGAGGGTGCAAGCACGGATTGATTTGTACTGACTTGCTTGGCAGATGGTCTCACGTCGTCTGGGAGGGAAGGTTTGGGACAGGGGACTTGCTGTGCCTTCCTGGCAATGCCACTGCTCGGCAGCAGCGATGTGCTGAGCCACGTCCCTGCCACAGTGTGTGGATCCTGGCTCCGAGCAGCAGCAGAGCCCAGCCTGGTGCTGTCCCCTGGGATGCTCTGGCCCCCCACTTTTATGCCACTGGACCCCCGCCCCATGCAGCTGGTCTCCTCTGCCTCTCCTCACAGGCAGCTGGTCCCACAGGCCGGTCCTGTCCTGGCAGCTGGTGCTGGGTCCCCATGTGAGATCTGCCTGGTGCCACCGGTGCTCACTGAGCTCAAGGCAGCCATGTGTGCCTGCTCCAGCAGACCCATAGCCATGCCCTGGGTGAGTGTCCTCGACCTGCTCCTAAGGAGGTGACAAATCCTACTGGCACCATTCCGGGTGCAAAGCGTTCCCTGTGGAGGGGCTGCTGGCACATGAGCTCTGGAAACGGCATGCTGGTGTGTGCACACTTAACCCCAAGGAAAAGGACGGGCAGCTGCCTCCTTCCCTCAGGCCATCCCCAGTTTATGTCCCTTGGTTGGTTCTCCTCCAGCTGCCAGTGCTCTGGAGACACTGGGATGAATAGAGATGAGGAGGGGAAAGAGATGTCCATAAAAATTCACCCTGTTCAATAAGCTGGAGCAGAGAGACATGGAAATCCATCATCCTACAAAGCCATCTCTCTTTTAAAGCTTGCAGTAGCTGGAGGCCACCGGATCCCGTGGAGCTGGAAACAAGGGTAGTGTTCAAGGTGGAAAATTCATGCCGATCCACCTGGGAGGCAGCGGGCAGCAGTGACCCTGCAGGCTCTGCACCGCGACATGGGAAGGGCAGGCAGCTGGGAAGGGCTAGCAACCTGGTCTAGTGGAAGGTGTCCCTGCTCATGGCAGGGGGTGGGACTGGGTGGGCTGTAAGGTCCCTTCCCACCCAAACCATTCCATGATTCTATGCCTCCTCACCCCGTATTTGTCTGCATGGGGTACTGGTGCAGGCTGGGTCCCAGCAGACCATCACCAGGTCCTGCCACCAGCAAGGGCCTGCTGAGAGCCCATGGGAGAGGATGAGAGGCAGAGTGGGTCTGGGGGCTCTGCATTGCCCGGGTGGCAGCGCAGGGGGACTGGGGAACACGACCAACACTCAAGGAACCAGGCTGCCTGGATGGGAGACAGCCCCCAGCATGGTGGGAAGACTCTGGGTCTGCCCTCCCGGCCGGTGCTCTGGGCACACACTGCAGCAGCTCCCGCTGCACCGCGACACGTCACTGAATTCCCACTCTCAGATTTCAGTCGTTATCCTGTCAGGATTTTGGCATTTCAAATGATTCACAATTGCTTCAATTACAATAATTGGGGTGTTTAGACAATTCTACCCACTCTGCCTTCCACCCTTCCTGTGCCTGGTGTTCCAGGCTCTTGGGCGCATATCCCACCCCTGCTCCAGACCCCCGGCCTGAGGAGGGTCTCCTCGGGGGCTCAGCTCTCCCTGCTGCTCCCCTCCTTCTTGGGTACGTTCCGTGCAGCCCTTCACCAGGTGCCGCGCGGGTGTGGTGCAGGGTGGTGCTGGGCACCCGGCCTGGTGCAGTGCATCTCCCCTTCCCCTCCGAAACGTGCACCACCTACTCGCAGCAGCATCCGTCCTGGAAGTGCCCTGCAGCCTCGCAGGGAAATTAATAGCTTCGTTTCCTGCTTTTGTGGTGCAGAATTGTAATTCTTCACGGCGCTGTACAGCTCTGCACAAGGCAGCGCGGGGGGGACGGCAAACAGGCGAGCTTTGCGCAGGAACGGTCAGACCTGACCTCTGGAAAACATCTGGTTATCCCGGTGGGACCGGCTGGAATGGAGTAGCTGCCTGAAGGCAGGTGCACAGGCAGGGGATGGGCAGGAGATGAAACCGCATGGGCAGGAGCCCACAGGCAGCTGCCTTCCCCTTCCAGGGGTGGGGGGGCACCAGGGTGCTGGGGGTGTCACTGAGCCTGGCGCAGGGCTGTCAGGTGCCTCCCCACAACCGGAGCTGCCCCACCAGCTTCCTTGGCAGGACGCCCTCACTGCCCAGGGGGTCACCCCTTCTCTCTAGAATCCTCCAGAAACTGCTGCAGTGGGTCCCGTCACCCGGCACCACTGACCCGGGCCGGGTGCTGCTGATGGGCTGGTACCCCGCCCCCCCAGTCCCGGTGGACATAGGATACGAACTCTGGAGGTTTTAATGCTGAGGTCGTTCCTTTGGATTTGCTCATCCTTTTCCATGGTGCCCCTCCCTTTTTGTGCTCCGGAAATGTTAAATAGCATTGCAACACTTAAACTGCCCCTGAGAGTCATCCGTCAAACCCACCAAAACACCTATTTGTACCAGGAGCACGAAATCCATCATCTTGCGCGCGTTAAGTATTTCCTCTTTGGAGTTTGATGACAAAGTGCACATCAGGACGTTACGTAGAACGGACAATCTACACCCAGCTGGGTCTGAGCTAACGTCACTATGGGAAACTTAACTTCTTCTTTTCCTAGCGTTTACATTGCAGCCCGTAATTTCGAGGCGAGGATGCAGAGGTGGCGCCCGACGGGGTCCCCGCAGGTGCTCGCAGTGTGTTTCCCGAGACGCGCAGCACATCAACACAGCCTGCTGTGGGCATTGCTGCTCGCTGGGCCGTTAGCATTCTGCAGGAGCCTCAAATATTCTGCAGGAGTTTTTAAACCCACCTCGTCTTTCTCCAGCCCGTTGAGGAGGATGGTGCCTGCAGCAGGCACAGCACAGAAGCACCCGTCATGGAATGGTTCGGGTGGGAAGGGACCTTTAAGCCCGTCCATGGGCAGGGACACCTTCCACTGACAGTCCAACCGCTGACCTGCAGCTTCTACCCTCTCCCTCCCTTCTTCCCAGTCCTGTTGAGACTCTTCCCAGCATCTTCCAAGTGCTTATGGCTTCATCTCCCCCCATGACACCCAGCGCCCTGCTGGACCAGCCCATCCAGCTGCTTGCTTCCTTGGAAAAAAGCCCAGCTTCACTTCCTTGGTTCCCACAGGGAATAAAGGACACTCAGGTGGGCTGCCAGAAGGCATCAGGCTCTGACACTGCAGCGCCCATGGGGTGACAGTGCTGCAGCCTGGCCCCGGGTGCACGCGACAGGGCTGGTCACCAGGGAGATGAAGCCCCCGCAGAACCCGGGCACCAGCATTACTCTGGAGAGGGATGTCCCTCTGCCTGGTTTCCTGCCTCTCCAAGGGAATGTGTCCACGTTCATCCACCTTTGGCTGCCTCATCTCCATGGCAGGAAGCTCATCCTGGCTTCGCTGTGTGGAACCATGTCGGGGAGGGGTTGGGGGTGGGGAA
>NW_010259733.1:14233-25488 GCF_000690775.1 Eurypyga helias
CCTACAGCCACGAGCTCTCCGCATGGTCGCTCAGAGGGATGTCGTGATTGGGCCACAGGCTGTGATCCGGGAAAACGGCACCCAGACCCAGAGCTGTCCCTCCTGCAGAGGCTGGACACCAGGCCGGGGGCCAGCACAGCCCTTGCTCCAGGGGGAAGGGGCTCAAGAAACGCCTTCACTGGAACCACCAAGGGAAGACTAACCCCTGGGAAGGAGAAGAGGTGGGGGCAAGCGAGACCCCCTTGGCATGCCCCAGCAGCAGCTCTGGGCTGGGTCTGTCCCTGACGGGGCCAGGGAGCCCCATGCCCCAGCCCCGCCCCCGTGGGGGTCAGCACTTGGCCCTTCCTGGAGCCTGAGGCCGGGGCCTGGGGCTCTGCAGCTTCTCCCATGGTTGTGCCAGACCCGTTTTTGCTGGCGAGGGCCCCGGCGGGGGGAAGGCTGGCTCACCTCGCACGTAGAGCGGTGCGGATGTTGGTGCAGCGTGTCCTGCTCCGCCGGGGAATAACAGCACTTCAGCAACTGCTCTCCAGTCACAAAGGCAAGCCTTCACCTGGAGTACATTAGCTCCGAGCCCCTGATGTCAGTGTGGTCATGGAAATCCATCTCAGCCCTTCAATAAAAAGGTAGAAAATCCTCTGCTATTCATCTCCAATATTTATACAACCAACCATGGTGCCGAGGCATCTGAGCGCTGATCACAAACAACGTCTTAGTCAGGACTAGAGATTCAGTCATTAGGTCTGAAGGCATAGCTGTTATTTTTCTTCTTATGCTGTAAAGAGACAGAGGGAGAGGCCGTGGCCTTTCCAGACCAGGCCTGGGTTTGCTGCGGGCATGCTCCACGGCTGCGCGTCCAGGGAGCAGGGGCTGCGCTGGCGTACCCCTCCTCGGTCCTTGCAGCCCCCAGATCCACCCCCAGCACGCGGAGTCACCTCTCACCGTGCAGGTCAGTCCTTGCCCGAGCCTGGAAGAGGCTCCAGGGGATCTTCCCCTGACTGGAGCAGGGATGAGTCGAGGGCTGGGACTAGCTCTACCTGGACAGGCTTCGGTTGGTGGGATGCTCAAACTCACGGTGGGCACTTGGGAACCCAACCTGCAGCTGGTCTCAGGTCTCCGAGCTGCAGATGCGGAGTGGGAAAGGAGGTGCTCCCAAGAGGCAGAGTGGGAAAGGAGGGTGCTCCTGCAGTCCAGGGTCTGCCTCCCCACAGCCCCCAGAACAACCCCGTGAAGATGCGGTTTTGGGGGTCAGCTCGCAGCCCTGTGGTGCTGGTTCTCTTGGAGAATCCCCTCATTCCCTGCTCGGCTCGCAGGGCCCAGGGGCTGCTGCTGACACCCGCACCCTCCCCCCTCACCCTCTCAGAGCAACAGGGCAGCACGGCAGCTTATATTAATTAGGCCCTAAATTATAGCACGGCACAGACAGGAGCGCAGTTTGTTTGTTTTTAAACAGGGCACATGTCACAGTAAATGCCAGCAGTCCCAGTGCTCCCAATAATGAATGTGCAAACAGCAATTAACAGTTGCATCTTCTGCTCACATGCAAAGGACGCAATTAGCTCGTTCCATCTGTTAATTATACCTGCCATGGCTCAGATACTAATACCCCAGCCAGAACGGCGAGGAGGCAGGTGAGCTTGTGCAAGCAAAACTCCCATCAGCCCGTTTCCTCCCGCAGCTTCTGCCTGCTCTCGGGGCTGCTGCCCGAAGGCACCCTGCGCTTGCAGGGTGCGAGTGCAGGAGCCCCCTTCCCCTCGCTGCTCCAGCCCCCCGCAGGGTCTCCCCAGTGCCCTCCTGCTGGCATCTCACCCGGCTGGGAAGCCCCGGTGGCAGCTGCTCACTGGGAGCACCTGCAGCGGCACAGCCCGTGGGTGGCTTCCCGGCAGGACTCCCCTCGAGGCCGGGTTTGCACTGACCTTTAGCAGGTGCCGGGGATAACCCAGCGAGCAATTCACCACCTCCCCGCCGCTCGCTCACACCCCCCTGCAGTGGGGGAGGAGAACCGCGGGAAAAGACAAGGAGGCTCATGGATTGAGATAAGAACTATCTAATAACGGAATATAAATGAATATTATCGTGCTGCTAATAATCTTAACAATGCTGCTAGTAATAAGTAGTTAAAATAATAGAAATAGAACATCTGACACAAGTGCTCACCCCCCCGACTGACACACAGCCAGGTCCCGAGCAGTGAGAGTCAGACCCCGAGAGCCGGAGTCTGAGAGTGACAGTGCGACTGGGAAAGCCAACTTCACTAACAAATGAGCAAGCTCGCAAGCTCGCCAACAAGCAAGCAAGCTGGCAAAGGAGCTATAGCCCCCTCGGCCTGCTCCACTAATGTAAACTGGGAGGGGACTTTTTGCAAGGGCCTGTAGTGACAGGACAAGGGGTAATGGGTTTAAACTGAAAGTGGGGAGGTTTAGATTGGATATCAGGAAGAAATTCTTCATGGAGAGGGTGGTGAGGCACTGGAACAGGTTGCCCAGAGAAGCTGTGGATGCCCCATCCCTGGATGTCTTCAAGGCCAGGCTGGATGAGGCTTGGAGCAACCTGGTCTATGGAAGGTGTCCCTGCCCATGGCAGGGGGGTTGGAACTAGATGATCTTTAAGGTCCCTTCCCACCCAAACCATTCTGTGATTCTATGTCCCAAGCATGAGCTATGGAATGAAATCCCTTTTGGGTCAGTTTGGGTTGGCTGTCTGAACTGTGTCCCCCACCCCCTGCTTCTAGTGGGAAAGTTGGGAACACAGGGGCAGGATCAGAAACTGGAAAAGCCCCCAGCTTGGTGCAGCCCTCCCCAGCACCAGCTACAAACCCCTGATCAGGGCTGTCTCAGGGCCAACCCAAACCAGCCCCACACCAGCCACTGTGGAGGGGATTAGCTCTGCCCTGAGCAAACCCAGCACAGCTCGTGCCAGGGCACGAGGGCAGCGGAGGGTCTCAGGTCCAGCCGGGACCTGGTGGCTGCGGGGGCTGAACCCAGGGAGACCGAGCAGCCCCGGTTGCTGCGCCCTGGCAGCAGCAGCCATGGGGCTTCCACACCCCACAGGGGATTTGTGCCTTGGAGGAGATCGAAGGGCGAACGCGTATGTCACCACGCACCAGGCTGGGGGGGAGCGGGGAGGGACGGTGCGGGGAGCGGAGTTTGAGGGATGCTTCCAGTTGGGGAATCTCTCACCCAGAGCCCCCCAGCCTGCCCTGCAGTGCCTGTCCCTGACCAGGCCCTAGCACCCAACTTTGCCCCAAATCAGCCCCCCATTACCCAACCCTGCTCCCCACCAGCCTTGCAGTGGGGCACAGCCCTGCAGCACCCGATCCTGCTGGGTCTGGCCGCTCAGCCCCTCCTGTCCCACTGCCGTCCCTTCCTTCCACTCCCCCCTTGAGAACAAGGGCTCATGCTGCTGCCTCCCCACTGCCCAATAACAACCCCCAGGAAAGCCCCAGCGCTGTCCCAGGGAGGAGAGGGGCAGGACACTGTTGGAGTGGGGCAGGACACTGTGTCAGAGCGGGGCAGGACACCGGGTCGGAGCCACGAGCAGCTGCTTTGCCATGAAGAAGTAACTCCGGATTGGGGTGCGGAGGGTGAGGAAGGAGCGCTGGCTCGCCCGGCGCGTTCCCCTACACTGATTTCTAACAGACTTTCCGGACGCGCTCTCCTGGATCTGAGCAAGCAGCGGAATCTTAACTATCAGAGCTCCTCGCTGCTGATAAAATATGGATAAAGGAGCCATCACTTCAGAACAGCAGGGAGAAAAATAATTGCCAAGGTTGGCTCTATTTGAATACCGTCTGAACCCCCGTAGCATGGCGACGGCGGTTCCCGTGTAATTCTGCGGGGGAATAATTTCACTAGGCAAGGTCTGTTCTCGGCAGAGCCAGAGCAGAGGTAACGAGGGCTCCTGCTAATTGCCCCGTCAGACCCAAGCGCTTCGCCTGCTCCCGCCGGGGGGGGACCCTGGGGGTCACGGCTGGACGCAGCCTCCGTGCGGGGCCCAGGGAGGAGCAGCAGAAGGAAACAGCGGGAGCCACGGGGGAAGGAACCATGGAGAGAGGAGCTGAGCCTTGGCAGGATTTGGGCTGGTTTTAAGAGGCTTTATTTGTTGGTTTTTTCGCTCGAGCTAGTGCAGAGGCTGACAGGGACGGTAAAGCGACACTGAGTAATTGAATTCTGAACTAGCAGGAGCAATGCAAATATCTGACAAATTGATTTAATTGCATTCACGTACAATAAAGCTGAGATCTAAAAGGTCAGCTAGAAAATGGAAAGGGTCCCTGGAGTGCTAACAGGAGGAAGCTGACTTTAATACACATTCATCACATTTTATCATCTAATTAGTTCACACAATGCCAGACTGATAGACAGGGGCCTAAACAAAAGTATCGATTGATTATTAGCCACAGATCTATCATATCGCCTCCAGCGCTGTCAGGGCACGCGGGCGACTCCTGCCCGGTGTATCAGCGGCGGGGGGGGGGGCGCGTGATAAATAGTTTTTCTATAGCAGAATTTAGACTCAGTAAAGTGTTTTACACAGACACTGAATGATAAAGACCCTCACAAAAGCTCTGGAGCAGAACCGCGATCAAACCCAGCCAGCCTCGCCTGCACCAGGAATGTTTATGAGCCACGGGCAGCCGGCACCATGCTGGTGTGCTGTGGGGTCCAGGCACCTGGGCAGGGCTGGATGGGACAAGCAGACCCCATCCTCAAGGGTCAATGGGCCGTTTGGGAAGAGCAAAAAAAGAGCAAAGCAGGCTCCTTTGACCACCACAGCCCTAGCCCCCAGGAGCACAGGCAGCCGCAGCCAGGGCCTGGCATTGCCTGGCACAACATGGGGGGCGATGGCTTCTGCACAGCTCGCCAAGAGGACGTCCCCAACAAACTCCTGAGAGACCTCAGCTGGTTCAGGGCAAATGTTTTCCCTTTCCTGGGAAGGTCCCGGGCAGGTCAGCATCCCCAGGTGCTCTGAGGCTGAGCACAACTCGCTGCAGCTGTGCCCCTGGCAGAGACCATACTCTGCTCCGCTCCCCAGCCCCGGCAAGCACATTCCCTGCGCTCCTTGGGAAGGCTCAGCCTGTGTGTGCTATCGATTTGCAAGGCAGTGAATGTTATGAACTGTAATTTCGATAAGCAGGAAGCAGTGGCGGCTCCCCACAACCCTGCAGCAAGACGTGGGGTGGCCGGGATGGATCCCTGTTGGCTGGGATGGATCCCCACTGCCCGGGCAGGGAGCACCGACCGTGTTAATAACCTGCAGCGGGGCTCCCAGTGTGGAGGGGAGAGGCTAATTACCAGCAGCCAGCCCCACGCAGCTTGTACTGGAACCAGCCCCGAGCAGGCGCCGCCGAAAGGGATCCCCTTCAGAGGGGGCACTCCAAAAACCAACGCGCTGAGCGTGGGCAAAGCAGTGGTCGGAAGCGAGAGCCACAGGATTACACCCGCTCTCCTGCCACACATCTACATCTGCATTTATTTGCGTTACTTTTGGCGGAGCATATGGGATGGGACCTCACTAAAGGGGCTTGTTTTTCCTTTTCCTCAGGCTTTATTCATTTGTGTTCTGGATTATCTAATCATTCAGGCTTTAAATATCTGGAGTTAGAAAACAGAGATTTGACTGTGGCCTAATGCAGAAGAATCAGCTTCTGCTGAGCGACACGTTCGGCAGCTGCCAGAGTCACGTCAGCCCCGAAAAGAAAGCGTCTTCGCTGTTTTATCGTTAAAAAGTGTGTGGAGTTAATAACTGGCATGGAAACGTTTAATTGGTGCACAGAGTGTACAGAGTCTATCTGTCAATTAGGCTGCAAATCAGGGCTCAGAAGCAAGGCAGTGCTCAGCCTGGATGTTCTGCTGGAGTGCTGGATGTGCGCTGGCTCGGGGACCTGCAGGAGCCATGGCCAAGCATCCCATCGCTCCCTCCCGGAGTGGTACTGGCACTGGGAAAATCTTCCCACAGGGACCTCCTCTGCCTCCTTGAAGCTCCCGGGTGCTGCAGAGTGGGCAGGGAGCATCCTGAAAGGCCTCAGTTCTGCACTGTTCCCCTGCCCACCTCCCTTCCCGCCGGCGGCTGCAGCGAGGCCCCCCCTTTTCTGGGGTGCTCGTGCTGCGCTTGGCGAAATGAGCCCTGGCCTGGCAGCCCTGCCACGTTTTGGGGGCAGCAGCATCTCCCACCGGCACTTTGTTACCCTCAGATGCCGCGGGAGGGAGGAGAAGGTCCCGACGTGGGATGCGCAGGCTCCCGTGTGGGGCAGGGTCTGCAGCCCAGCTTGGCCCCAGTGAAGTCTCTGACCTAGAGAAGGTTCCTTACTTTCTGGTGTTCAGCCCGACTCTCATTATCTCTCCAAACAGGCTACCACAGCTAATTTATTTTGAACAAAGCAAGAAATAAAAGGATAATCAGGTTATCCCAAATGACAGCTGCAACATCTGTATTTTCTGGTACACTGGGCACATTTGATGTACAGAATATTGTAATGAGGCTGAAAAACTTGTCAATGATATTTCTTTTGTCCCTTTCTCAAAGGAGCAA
The DNA here is from genome assembly GCF_000690775.1 of Eurypyga helias. Taxonomy (NCBI): domain Eukaryota; kingdom Metazoa; phylum Chordata; class Aves; order Eurypygiformes; family Eurypygidae; genus Eurypyga; species Eurypyga helias. The sequence goes on from NW_010259733.1 coordinate 20,762, forward strand.
TGGTTAGCTCTCCAAAAGAATATTAATTGGTGCAAAATATGGGAAACAATGTTTTTCTGCCATGATATTTGTTGTTTGCTCCTGACTTTCTGCAGAGAAGCCTCTCCCTGCAGCAGCACGCACAAACCCTTCCCATCCCCAGCCGGCGGGGAGCAGCTGGAGCTGCCTTCGGGAACCTCTGCATCCCTCCGGCAAGGTGAGCTTCCAGCCAAGGCCCTGGCTGAGCTGCCCACAGCCCCCAGGGCAGGAGCGCTTCACCCCCGACCCTGCCCCGGGATTATGGGCTACTCACCCCCCAGCCATTGCTTCACTATTTTAATTTCTTTTTTAGCCATAAACCCATTTTCTGCTCTCTTTCAAGGAAAGCAGCAGCTTCAGGCAGTTCCCCCCCCCACCAGGGCAGCAGAAGGAGATGCTGGCGCTGCCGACTGAGGAGCTGGAGACTCTTCATCACACTCAGGGCAGAGCTCCCCGCAAATTGCCGGTGTTCCAGCTTTTCTCTTTCCCAAAATTGTTGCTGCTCACATCAAAACCTTTAGCACAGGCTGGACTGAGCTTCATGATAAGGCTGAAACTGCCACAGCAGCAAACCTGGAGCTGGTTAAACCACACACAGCAGCATGTGCTCTCAGCGGACACCCCCGAATCCAGAACACTCCCCCATATGCTCCACACAGCTGGAGCACAAGGCAGCAAACCACAAATCCAACCAGCACAGGTGATCCTGGCATGGCATGGCATGGCCCCTTCCCCACCACAGGGATAGGCAGCTGTGGCACCCTCTTTTACCCCAATTATTGGTTATTGCTCCCTGATGTATGCCCAGCTGCTGCTCCTTCCCATTAGCCTAAATTAAGTGCTGCTGGGGAACAGTGTCCCCCCCATACAGGGTACCCTGGCCCTCCTCTTCCCTCAGGGAGGGAAAATGCTGCAGTTTGATGATTCACAGCTGCTAAAACCAATTTGTGTGTTGCCCCATCACCTGAACCTGGACGGCACGTGCAGCTCTGGGCACGGGACTCCTCTCTGGGTTGGTGAGACAAGGACAGAGTCACTGTCAGCTGTGCAGGGTCCCCTCGCACAGGGGGGGCTGGGGTGGGGGCTCACGGAGGGACATGCTGGAGGAAGTCTGTTTGGCTGCAAACTTACGGCTCAGCTCCCACTTCCTTGCACGTGGGCTCCCCACAAACGTGGCCGGACCCCCCCCAGGCCATACCGCCGGGGAGTGCCCGCTGTGCCGCGGGGGCACTGCTGGATCAGCGGGACCAAACGGGGTGCTGGCTCCTCAACAATCCCTCGAGCTCTAATTTTCATTTAAATTGAGCTTTGTGCTGCTTTGATGAGGGAACGCATTAAAGCCGGCGTGGCTGGCGCTGCTTAAATAAATTCCAAGATGAATTCCGCGCATATCCTGCATTAATGTGGAAGGTGGAGATAGAGGCCGGGGTGAGCTGAAGCAGAAAGGGGACTGTAAATTGAAGCTTGGCATCGAATATAAATGGCAAAGGTCGCTGAGTGCCAATAACAGTAAATCAGGTTCAAGCAGCACGTGGCGATGAGGCTGCGGGGTGGATTGCCCTGCCCTCGGAGCTCACCCGGAGCTCGCCCGGTCGGAAGGACGGCTGGACTGGGGAGGGGATGGTCACTCACCTCAACCTGCAGGTGAGGAGCCTGCGCCGGCCGTGGTTGGCAGCGGAAAGAAACCGCCGTGTTGGGGTCCTGGATGAAACGTGGGGAGCGTGGGACTCCCAGGGCAGCTGGCACGTTGGGGTGGGCTTGCACAGACGCTCTCCTTCCCGCGAGCACGTCACAAGCACCCGGAGACTTCACAGCTCTGCACCTGCCTTCCTGAGGGCAGGAACCCAGCGGCGTAGCCCTGGGAGAAGGAGGATGCTCAGAGCCTGCCTGGGCCAGGAGAACAGAAGGGGAAGGGTCCGCGCCACCTCGCCCACCCAGACGTTGGCACGCAGGAGGCTGATGGGAGGGACCAGGGCCGGGAGAGGCCGGTTGGTGGGGCCGGGAGCTCCCTGGACGTCCCGGCTGGGGATGCTCTGCCCTCTCCACGCAGGCTGACCCAGGGTCCCCGCTGCAGGGCCGTGCAGGGAGATGCTGCTCTGCAGCAAACGCAGCCTCGTGCCACGGCAGGAATCTCACACACGAGGAGCAGCATTCCATACCTCTCCCCTGGGAAGATGCAGGGGTTAAGGAGTTTCTGAGGCTTTTTCTCTCCTGGCAGCTCATGTAGGGAATTTATATCGGCATGAGGGGAGAAGGAAGATGACCACAAAGCGACAGTTTGAGAAATAAGGAGGCAGACCAGAATGTTTTTATAATGAAGAAGGAACCTGTGCAAAATTGGGTTTGATTAATCTGCAGCTACTTGAGCTCATTAAATTGGAATTATTTCATACAGGGCCACGGGAGAGCGCCTGCGAAAGGCTGTGCTCAGGACAGAGGGGTACCAAACCCCATGCTGCTGGCAAAGTTTGGCCTCGAGCCCACCCGAGCAGGACCCGGGTGGGAGGTCGGCTGCATGGCCCTTGCCCTCTGTCCTGCGTGGGGCTGCCGGCGGGAGGATCCAGGGGAGCCCTGCAATGGATCCACTGAGTATCTGGACCTTTGTTCAGCCCTTTCTTTACTTCTTGCTCCGATCCCAACTGCAGCTGGATTTAGCCATTTTGGTAGTTTTTTCCCGAGGGAGCTGAAGAAAGGGAGCAGCAGGAAAGCACTGGACCCCCCACAGCAGAGCGGGGGTGGGCTGCCGGGCTGGCTGTCCCCACTGCATCCCTGCTGCTCAGCCCTGTCCCCTCCGGGGCCCATCCCAGATCAGCTCCGCATGCCGGGGAGCTCCTCAGCTGGCTTTACAGCCCCAGGAAAGGACCATGGTGGGTGGCAGGACGGCAGCTCTCACGCCCCAGACGGGAGGATCTGAGCCAACTCCACGTTCCCTGTGGAAGACCAGCCTGAGTGGGGGCTGTGCGCGACACTCAAAGGCAGAGCTTCAAGGTTATACGTGCAGAAATCTCGTGTAGTGTCAGTACGAATCCCACGTCCGCTGCTCAGGAACCAGTCAGGTTTGCTACAGGTGTCCCCCAAATCATCGCTGCCTGCGCCCCCTTATCAGGCGCCGTTTTGCTGTGACAGCTGCCCGATTCTGCTGACCTGGAGGATTATTCCAGGTTTATGGTGGGATGTGAGAAAACCCAGGTCTGGGCAGGCCGGGTGGGAACAACAGAAGGCAAATCCCAGCTGTCTTCCTAACATGTCCCTAATAATTAAAACCTTTTAACATGGTAATTTTGCAAATGGCTTTATCTGAAATGGGTCTGACAACCAGCCTGCTGGTGGAGATTAACCCTCCCATCCCAGCCTGGAGGAATCCACAATACTGGGGATTGTAGGATGGTGAGTCCCAGCTCTTGGCTTGCTGGGACCTCTCCCAAGGAAGCAGTGGACCAGTGTTCTCAGGTACTTGGGATCCGTGGGGTGGGAATGGCCCCAGCCTCTCCCCAGTCTGGGTGGGCAGCTCTCCGCACCCAGAAGGTGTTTTTCTTTCCCAGGAAACAATGAGCGTTCACTGAGAGTCCAAGGAAGGGCCATTGCCGCTGCTCCCGGAGGGTCAGTTTCCACCCTTACCACCGCAGTAATGCGCCCTGCGAGGCAATATGATTTCCTTCTATCTAAACAGCAATAACTTCAGAGTTACTCGGGAAAGACAGAGACCTCCAGAGATGTTTAGATTACTGGCTATCTCATTAATCAAACACAAATGCAAGACTAGCAAAGGCTCTAGTTGCTGAGCTGGAAAATGCTTACATTCATTTATTGAGGCAGCAGGGAAAAGCGGATCCCTGCCAAGGATGGGGAGGTCCGGGAGCTGGGAGGTGACCGTGCTGATGTGCAGCTTTTGCTGTGGTTGTTTCCCGAGGCTCCGGAGCCTCAGCTGACCTGGGCATCAGATTCCTGCACCAGGTTTTGCTCCGGCCTCACCTGGGCTGGGCTCAGCCCTTCAGCCAGCATGAATCCAAGGAATCCAAGCCCCTGTGGGGCATCCCCAGGAGCTGGCTGGGCCCAGCAGCCTGTTTGGGATGTTTGCACCATCTGCCTAGAGCAGCGGGAGCACCGGCACGGAGGAGCCGGGATGTGTCTCCAGCCATGAGAGCGGCAGCAAGGCTATGCCATCTATCCTCCTGGGTTGCCATGCCAACCAAGAGGAGACAAGAACGGATTTAATTTGCAGAATCACCCTCTTGACACAAAATCCAAGCAGCTTGTGAGGAGTGGGGTGAAAGATGTCAAGGGAGCAGGGAGAGATTCTCTGTGCCTCTCTGCATCCCGTGTAGGGCTGTTTCATTCCCAGAGAGGTCTCCGACACCCCTGCTGCAGAGCTGGAGATTCGAGAGCCAGATCCAAGCCCAAGGGAAGGTCACCCGGGGGGTCTTCGGAAAGCAGCTGGGACCCACTGGGTGTCAGCAGAGAACACGCCCGCACCCTGCCTTGGTACGGCACGGCTGGGTGACAAGCGGGAAGCACTGTCCCAAAGCATGGGAATGCCTTTACCTCCGATGCTCCTTCCCTGTTGTCATGACAAGGGGAGAGAAATGATGGAAACTGCAAGGCTGTTTCCGCTCTTTGCCCTCTTTTCATGCTTGAAACTGCCTGGGCTGTGGATGAGGAAAACTCAGCATCATTCCCCTCCAACTAGCTTCTGTCTGGACTTGCAACCC
>NW_010259733.1:25509-27192 GCF_000690775.1 Eurypyga helias
GGACCAGAAACAACGGCCCCTGCTGCATGTCTTGCTCTAACTGACAGTGTGCCTGAGGCATGGTACATCACGTCTGGCCGTCCCTGGAGCCCTCCAGTCTGCCCTTGTGACTGCGTGTCGTATCCGTACCACAGACTGGCACTGGAAACGCCAGGAGCTGCACTGCCAGGAGCAGGGATGCCCTGACACTGTTCCACGGTCACAAGGGCTGTGTTGGGGGGAACCCAGTGCCACGCTTCCTTGTGCCCAGCTGCACGTGTCCACACACGGTGGGGTCAGAGATGTAAAAAAGGAAAATGGTTATTTCCTTAAACACGCCGTGGTGACACCCCCTCTCTCCCTGCAGCCCCCGCTCCGCCCTCCCTGGCCATCCCTGTGCGCCCTGCTCTCCCCCGGGTGCCCGCCAGCAGATGTGGTTGCAGTGTGCCGGGCAAGGGGCTGAGCTCCTGCCTGTGGCTCCTCCATGCTGGGGGTTGGAAGTGATAACCAAGAGTAACGGTGGACACGGTGTCCGTCACAACAGCAGAGCACTGGGTTCTGTGTCCCTGCTCCAGCCTCTGATGGGAAACCTGAAGAAACAGAGATTGCTCTTTGGACTCTCTTGGAAGGGGTCTTGGAGTTTTCACGGCTGCCTGGAGCACCTGGGACCACAGGATCCGGCCAGATTATCTCGATACTGGACAGCCATCATCACCAATCCATATCCCAAATTACCTCTTCGTACCGAAGGTGCTTTGCTAATTTTCATGGATCCCCTGTGTTTCATGCCCTTGGTGTCCTGTCATGCACCGATAGTTTCAGTCCACAAGCTCGAGTGCAATATGCTTATGAGTAATAGCATCTTATTGGAGTGTAAAGATCTTCCTATTTCACTGATTTATCCTGCACTTAAACTAATTCAAAATTCACTTACTTCGAAAGTACTGGAAGCAAAATGTTCTCTGTAAATAGCCTAGCTTCTTCTAAACTGATATCTCTGAAAGGGAGGATGGAATAACTTGCACTATCTATTTTCTCTTGGAGGTAGCATCACTGTATTATTTTGACTGTTCCCATAACGAGGGCCACAGTTGATTCTCTCTGTAGAAGAGGCGCACGGGCTGGCAAGGACTGGCTGACCTTTATCTCCAAGTCTTCAGACCCTCTGCTCTGAGGCAGCTGCAGTTTGTGCAAGCAGCTCGTTAGGCAGCCACTCGAGTTCCAGTTCCCTGCAGGGTGGGTTTCTGTATCCCAGCATGCCGCATACCCGCTCCCAGGCCCCTTGCTTCGGTGTTGCGGGATCTTTTTGCCTTTCCTTTCCTCAGACCTTTCAGATACGCTTTCAAGGATCTGAGCTGTCACCTCTCACGTGGTGGAAGGACACCTGAAGCCGGCCAGCAGCGGTCTGTGGCTGTGACAGAAAGCTGCACAGCTGGAACCGTGGGAATAGGGAATGAGGAAAGGATGCAAAAGCAAGTGCTGGGCACCAGCACAGCTCCTGCTGTCTGCAGGCTGGGGATGGGGAGAGTGGGAGGGGAAATCCTCGCAGGGAAGGGGTTGGGTGATCCCAGCTGAGGAATTCCAGCTCCATCCTCCCCCCTTTCCCCTCTGTGTCCTGAATCCCTGGCAGGAGGCAGCAGCCTTTTCTTCTGGGTCCCTGCCCGCCGGCTGCAGCCAGCCCAGGAGCACCCCCAGCCCCCCCGG
>NW_010259733.1:27293-34013 GCF_000690775.1 Eurypyga helias
ACGCTGCGGGGGTTTTCCGCTCCCGGCTGGAGCCAAATGGTTTACGTGAGTTCCACCTGGAAATCGCTCCCGCAGCTGGCACGAAGGACAAGCTGGAGGCGTTCACTGGATTCCAGCACCAGAGGACAAGCTCACCTTGCAATATTTGTCAACGAGGGTTGTGCCAATGCCCAGATGGGTGGCAAACACCCATTTTGGTTCCTGGTCCTTCCATTAACCCCTTGCAGTTCTGCAGTCCAGCACAGGAATGCTCCGTCACTGGCAGCCCCTCCGTCACTGGCAGCCATAGGATGTGCGTTGTCGTCGCCAGGGAATGCTTGCAGAGGCAGGAATCTGAGTATTTGGGAGCAATACGGGTTCCATTTGACCTAAACTATCCGAAAAGCTCTGGCTCCCTTCCTGCTTCCTCTCAGAGACACTCTCAGGCAGGTACGGCGGCTGCTATCCCCCCACTGCTGCGGGAGGTTCAGGCAGGGGTGAGGGTTGCACCCCAGCACCAGTTTTGGCACACACTGGCAGCGTCACCTCGCTCGATGGGCTTCCTGTGCAGGAGGGGTGACGGGAACCGGCCCCGTGCCGCAGCGGGCTCCCGGGGGGCTCGGGCAGTGTCTGCGGCGCTGCTGGCCAGGCCAGGCTCTGATCCCACGCCGGCAGGTAGCTGGTGGGCCGGGGATGGAGGAGGAACAGCAGATCTAAGATCGCAACAGTACTTCTGACTTGAGAGAACAAGAACTTCTCATTTTTGATAGAGAAGAAATGACTTCAGACTTCGCTCAGTGCCATCCCAGGCTATGTTAACTGCTGCCTTGCTGCCCAGCTGCTCGTGTAAGGCATGGAGCACAGTTCACTTCCCCCCTTGGAATTCAGGCATTATTTGCGTCCCAGCAGTCAGGGGTACGTCAGCGGAGCTCTCTTTTTCGAGGCTGTAGAAGACACCGGAACCAAGGCAGGCAGGCGCCGTACCAAAACCTAGTGAGTGAATACTCCTGATCACTTAGTCATCCTACTCCCAAGTAAAGTCATTCGAAATCCTGAAAGAAAGAGTCCCTAAGCATCCAGGAGAGCGGAGCCCCACAGAGGAGGTGGCATGGGTGCTTCTGAAGAATAAATCTTAGCGGGAACACGCTGGGTACCTCGTTACCAGGCAGAGAGTGATAAATTAGGCAGCTCACAGAAGAGCTACAGAAATGATGAGGGAGGTGGAGGATCCATCTAATGAGCAGAGATTAAATTACTGAAATTGGCAGGGCTTGGCTGAGTGGCAGGCAAGGGGGGAGGAGGAACCGTGCCGGGGAAAGGCAAGGAGGAATGAGAAGAGGGAGGATTTAGAGATCCACACTGGCCAATGCTTTAAACGGAAAGAGGGAGATGGAGATGGGACATCAGGAAGGAATTCTTCCCACAGAGGGTGGGGAGGCACTGGGACAGGTTGCCCAGAGAAGCTGTGGATGCCCCATCCCTGGGAGTGTCCAAGGCCAGAATGGATGAGGCTTGGAGCAACCTGGTCTGGTGGAAGGTGTCCCTGCCCGTGGCAGGAGGTGGGACTGGGTGGGACTGGGTGAGCCGGGGCCAGGGCTCTGCTTGACGTGCTGCCAGCCTTGATGAGCCTCCGGCACTGTGCACCAAGACAGAGCAGGGCCAGGCTGCACCCGCGCCAGGGCTGAGATCAGTCACTCCGTGACCACAGGTGGGTCTCTTCCCCGATCCCTACCTCAGTTTCCCCTTCTGTAGCCCAGCGATGATGTACTCAGCCACCTGGCAAATACGAGACGGGTTCTCTGCGACTGCTGCCATCCCCTTCCCCACCATCATCCCTCCGTCAGCACGGGATGGAGGCAGCCAGCTTGCCCGGTGTGCAGCGTGGGTTGCCCTGTCAGCCTGCCATGGGACCAGCAAAGGGGCTTCCTCTGCAAGCCCTGGTCCACATTCTGTAAGAGCCGAGATGATCTCCCAATAACGTGCAAGTAGAGGCACTCGCCCACTTACACCGAGTAGGTACATGGCAGAGGGGATCGATCCCGCAATCCCCGTCCAACAGGGAGAACAGCCTGCTCCCGTGTTTACCAGGGAGGCCGAGGACGGCTGGGAGGGGGATTGGAGCCCTGGGCCCTGAGCAGTGCCTGGAGCAGGTCACTCGGGAGCTCTGAGCCGCCGGCTGTGGCAGGGCAGGACCTTGGCATGCCCCCCCCAGGGGACACGGGTCAGGGTGAGCCCACGGAGCTCTGCTGCTTGGGGCCGTGTCTCTGGGGGTGCCAGCGGCCCCCGGCTGGGCTTGCTGTGAGCGTGGGGGCTGCAGCCTTCGTGCTTCTCCATCTGCATCTCCGGTGGGCCCACTCCTCCAGAGGGGAAGCAAGGATGCTCTCCCACGGTGCCCCATCCTTGTCAGCAGCAGGATGCTCGCAGGAAAAGTGAGGAGGAGGAGAGAGGGAATTCAGGTGTTCAGCAATGGGAGGAAAATTCCTGGCTTCAGACTCCTCACAACATTCCCGAGGTCTTCTCAAAACGGTGACAGCAGGAACAAGCCCAGCGTTTGCCACAACCCCCCCGATTACCCGTGCGGCCGGGACCAGGGCCCTTCACAACCTCTGGCCACGTGAGTGTACAGGTACAGACCTGACGGGCTGCTGGGACCTCGAGGGACCATCTACACCGTTCCTGTGCCTGTGTCACCTGCGACTGCCCCTTGCCTAACCCCTCCCGTCACCTCTGCCAGCATGCCCCGCACAGACGGATGGCATTCCCTCTGGCTAGGTTTGCCGGACTGTTCCCTGTATAAATCACGTACCGCAGCGTTGGCGGGTCTGCATTGCCAAGCCTGAGAGCTGTTACCCTTCTTGTAGCAGCTGTGAACAGCACGCCAGTGAAACAGGGGGGCTGGTTTCGGGGCAGCCTGCCCCGAGATACTGCTCTTCCACCTTTCCGTTTCAGGCAGGGAAGATGGATGTCGGTTCCTAGGCTGCATAGCCTAGCTCGCAGGAGCCACGGCTAAAAGCCACTAGAACACACACTTCTTTTAAACCTGAAGCTGTCTCCATAAATGGGAAAATGCTTTGAGAGTGTGGAATGCCACTGCAAAACATCGTGAGCGCCTTCTTGGACGAGAGTTGAAACACCATTGTGTTTCTACTGTTTATTTTCTGCTCAGTGTATATTTACAAACTTCATTCATCCCCTGAGGGAGGTAGAGCACCATGTGAACTAATCTACCTCTTTTCAAGGTGCTTCACTACTCCTGGCGCCAAGTAAATAACGAGGGGGAATTATGGGAGGTTAGCCCCTGAAGTTTTCTGAAAAAAATATATTTCTAGTGTTGTAAAAGTCAGGAAATGAGGATGAGAATCTCTGGAAGCTTAATTCTTAGCAGAAGCAGTGACTGGGGTAGTGGCATGTAGAGATTCACAGACCAGAGACTTCCCTGCCAGGCCCACAGCCCCGGCTACAGTTTGCTCCAGAAGGATCGTTTCTTTCGGGAGATTTCCCACCTTCAGAGGTAACCTCCATATTCCTTCACAAATTATTGCGAAAGGAAATTGCTGTCCCAGTTAAAATATGCAATTTTCATTTCACCCAGGTGTGTCTAATTCCAGCTTTCCATCAACGGGTCCTGTGAAGCCTCGGGTAGATTTAGGAGCCCTTCCCTGTCGGAGTCGTCTCAGGCCGGTGCTTGTGGATCACAACAGGAGCAGGGAATTGGAAGGGACAAGCTTGGGCCATCAAAGCCCATCCCCCTGCAATTGCTGGCACCCGTGTTATAAAGCCCATTTCAAACTCAATCCCAAGCTGACGGCGTGCCTTGCCCCCAGCACTCCTCTCAGGAATCTGTTCCAGAACATTTCTCCCACGGTTAGAAACCACCCGATTTCCAGCCAAAATGTATTTGTGCCAACTCATACCTTTTCGTTTCTGTGCCAGCCCCGCCTGCTAGCCGAGGACACTTTCCTCCTTCCTTGGTGCTCGTCTCTTCTGCGGCCGGGGAGCCGGGATACACTCCCTAGCCTCCCCTCCCGAGCCAAAACACGCCCAGGTCCCCTCAGACGGGCTCTTCAGCCTGAAGGTTGGCCTTGGGGTCTGGCTCGGCCCATTTCTCTCCCAGTTCACGTTCCTGGAGCAGAAAATGGTGGGTGTCCCCATGTCTACGCAGCGAAGGAGCCAACCCTCACCTTTCCCTGCCTTGGAGAGGAGCTCTGCTTCCCCGGAGCCGGGCCACCAGCCTTCGCACGGCACCAGCCAGGGGGGAGGCACCCGTGCCTGGAGTGCGGCAGTATCTCAGAACGGGCTTTCCAGTCCATTACTTGGAAAAAACGGCCCTAATTAGTGCCTGGCCTTTAGCACGCGCAGGGTCAGGCCCTACCAGCTGGTGCAGGGGCTCCCAGCTGCCTGCCAGGGCTTACTGTCACACGTCCCCACAACCTACCTTTTGGCACAAATCTCAGTGCTGCTGCTCCCTTGAAGATGAGCGCGTCCCAGGCACGTCCCCAGGCTGGGACAACTACCAGTCACACTGGGAGATGGGGACCTAGAAGAAACCACACCTGAGGGGAGGCTGCTCCATGGCTGCCCACTACAGAGTCCCCCACCTTTCCCCAGAGCAACTGGTCTTGATCCCTGTCAAAATCTGGGGCACGAACTGGATGATCCGCCAGACTGACCTATCCTGGCAGTTCCCAGGCAGGGCTAACGGCATCGGTTGGCCTCGCTAGACTGGACACTAACTGGCTGCCGGGGAAGCACTCTCAGTGCTAATTGATGTGAAGAGGGGTGTGCAGGTATGCAGTGTAAATACATAAGCCTCTAAGAGCAGAACTGTCAAACAGAGTGTTACACTCCATCAGCTCCGATTGCATCCGCTGGCTGAACACCAGCAGACGCCTGGGTAATGCTCGGACCTGCTCATGGATGCGTTTGACATCCGTGCAGGAGACATACACGCTCTGTGATGAGTAAAAGCAGTCGCAGCCCAGGCAGCCGGCATTTAAAGCTAAACCATTTGTTTTAGCGGGCTTTACATTCTGGCTGTAAAATTTCCTCTGGGCTGGAAGCTGGTGCCCGAGAAGAAACAGCCTTTCCGTTACGTACGATTTGCCTGCAAATCCTATTAGTCTTCCGTGCAGCACATCACAGGGGAAGCGACGCGAGGATGTCAAACCGGGGCATTTTGCTAAGCACTGCGGTTTAGAAGTGTGCTCAGTGTGAGACAGACCAAAGCGCGGCGACTCTTCATTAAGCCGTGTCTATTTTGAGGTTTATCTTATATTTTTGGAAATGAAAACAATTTCTTTCTGTGTGCGTGTGATATTGGGATACTCGAGAGCAGGCTGGCTGGTGCCGGCAGATTCTGTGGGTTCTTCCGTTTGGAACAGAGCTATCTCCTTCTTGAGGAGGATTCACCTCTCTCAGGGTAGATCTGTACATATTCTACAGCCACGTGAAGGGCCGTAGCTACCAGCCAGGCAGAATGAACCCCCAGTGCTGGGGGTGATCCGAGAACGTCAGTCTGTCCTGGCCCTGCAGCCCATGCTCCCCCTCCCACGGCCTGGACCGCACTGACCCGGGATTTTCACCCAAGGCTGGAGTCTGCGTGGGAAATTTAAGGCAACCTCTCGAGGGCTCAGCCTGCCTGGGCAGGGACCATGTGCCTCCCCCGTGGGCTCCCCGCCTGGGCTCGGGCGCTGCAGCCTGTGCGCACCGGGGCAGAAGCGGGGAGGAGGGATGCCGGGCTTTGCTTCTGTCAGTTCAGGTTAGTCCCTTAACATCCACGTTACCGTAATGCAGTTGAAAGGGAAACCACGAATTACAGGAAATGATTTACAGGACACAAGACGCTGCATTTCAGAGGTCTCATGTGTATCATAAAAAATATATTATGAAGGAATAATCTCTGTCGGAACTGGAGCTGCAGCGAGAGAACACATGTCCAGCTGAGAGCAGCATTGAGCTTTTGTTCATTATGGAAAAGTCTGCGCTCGGCCTTTTCTCCGATGGGTATTTTTCTCAGCTCTGGGTATCTAGTTAATATTGGCACTTGGTGGGTTTTTCCAATGTTGCTTTTGCCATGAGACCACGCATAGCTGAGACTCCGATGGCACATTGCTCTGAGGTGTGCCCTGCTGAGCTTCACACGGTGACAGCAGGATTTGGAGCAATCCCTGGACTTCCCCCGTGAAATCTAGGCCACGGCTCGTCAGCTGGGGGAGCGTGAGGGGCTCCGCAGCGCGCCCACCCAGCCTTCACCCAGAGCTCCTCTGCATGATGGGGCGTGCGGCTCTGCAGCTTCCCAGCGTGGAGACTCGTGGGGAAGGGTCACTGGCTCCCAACACTCCTCCGGCTCGCAGGCAGGATGAGATTCCCAGTGCCGACGGCCACTCCAGGCTGGAAAAGGATGCTGCACGCTGGCGCTTGCTCAGCAGCCCAGCTGGGGCCCTCCCTCGCGTGTGCGAACACCCAGCTGCCATCCAGCCCCTCCACCTGCGGCAGGCGCTAGCTCTGGGGGGCATCTGCAGCGTTCAGGGGGGCATCTGCAGCATTCAGTGGGGCTGGGGGTCGCAGTTCAGGTGCACAAGGCCAGACGCTGCTCGTTCACCTGTGAGGGCTTTAGTAAATGACTCTGCTCCTCGGTTCACCTCCGAGCCACGGCGATGCCAGCACTCTCCTGCTGAGGGGGGGCATGGGGGCACCAGCTGTGATGTGCCCAGTGCCACAGGGCAACACCTACAAGGAAGA
>NW_010259734.1:0-54447 GCF_000690775.1 Eurypyga helias
GCACTCTCTAACATACAGGGCTACCTGTATATTGCCTAGCAGGAGTAGAATCTGAGATTAACTGAATTACTGACAAATGACCTAGGCAAAACCAAGTTGATTTGAGGCCAATTTCCAGCCACGGGGTACTCATGACTTTGGGTCATTGCAGGAGCTTTCTTTAAACTGACAATGCATTCACAGGCAGGATGCATTAAATAGAATGATAGAAAACTGGAAGTAGATTTTTCTGAGGGCATTTGGGATCTCTCCAGTAGGTCAGGTTTGTGAACTGTGACCAAAAGCTTTGTGCAATTCAACATCCTTGCTGGTGGCCTCTGATCCAAGTCTGGAGGGAAACTGCGTAGTTAGTACACTGATAGTAACAAACAGGAAATGTGATTCTTACACATGCTTCTCAGCCTTTCCAGAATAAGGGGGTTTGAGAACTTTTTCAGTATGTTTTTAATGAATTAGACCATGTTGTGATGGAATTACATTTAAGTGTGGTCAGGAAATTTGTCATTAACATTTGTCCATTGCCATTTGGCCATTGTATATGTAGCACATTTTTCACTGGGTCGTTGTTCTTTAAGGCAGTCTCTGAGTGCACCAGAGGTTTCTCAGAGAGGAAAATGTGGACTATTGCTTCATCATGTTGGTTCTTGCTTGAAAAGCAAGCATTTGATTTTTTGAGAAGGTCTTAATGCCTCTGGAAACAGTTGTCATTACATGTAGAAGACTGAGAAAAGGGCTGATGTTGTAATGTGAAAACTGTGTGTCAGAGAGGAGGAATTGGAAGTACAGAAGTAATCATTCTTAATGCAAACTGGGGAAAAACTCATTTCTAAGGATGAACTCCATGCTCCTTCATTGAAATGGCTCTGCATCAACCTCACTGGCTTAAAGATAAGTCCTCATGGTATGTTCAGATTATGAAGTTACATATACCTGATAATGAAAGTAACTATATGTCAGGTTATGTATTCAGCAATAATTCATTATCCTCCAAATGGGGTTACTCAGTTTTTCTTGCCAGCATGTTTGATGCAAAGATCCTCTACCATGGCTAATGACAGCAATACACTGAACAGTGTGCAATGTAAAAGCTACCTATTATAAGTAATTTTTGTCTTCTAATAAGCTGTCAATGATATGGAATTAGAAAACATAAAAATGTAATTGTTCTTTTGCTTCTACAGAGCTCATGATAAATGAATTCTCAGTTTATATGCTAAAGCAAATTTCTGCTAAATAGTTGTCAACACAAATGTCTTGCAGCGTTAATTCTTACTATGTTTTCCTGTAAGCCTAAATTGTATGCACTGTCCAGAGTTTACAGGCTAAAGCAATGAAATCTAATGGTAAATGGTACACACAGAGTGCACACCTATATTCAAAGTCATGATTTGAGACCTGAGGTTTTTTTATCAGTCCTTCCATAAACTTTGGTAATCAGTTTGTCCATCACCTTTGGTAATGGGCAAGTTGTCACTCATTGGCAACAGGCACAAACTGAAAGCCAGGAGATACAACCTGAACATGAAGAAATGGTGGGATTTTGGTGTGGTTTTTTTTTACCATGAGGGTGACTGAGCACTGGCACAGGTTGCCCAGGGAGGCTGTGGAGTATCCCTCCTTAAATACTAAAAAACCATCTGGACACAGTCCTGGGTCACTGGCTTTCAGTGGCTTTGCTTGAGCAGAGGGTTGGACCAGATGACCTCCAGAGGTCCTTTCCCAACTCAACCATTTTGTGATTCTGTGATTTTTTTTTTTCCTGAACATGGCAAGATGACCAATCCTCCTCAATGTTCTTCTGAAATTAAGCTTTAGCAACACTACACAAATATCTTAATTTTTACACCCTGAAAACAATTTTGTTTGAAAGGCTAATATAGGTATTTTTATTGCTACCTCCAAACGCACATAACTCTGAACTTCAGTCTATCTTACAAGGATTATTCAACATCATCAACCATGGCTGAGCAGTCAAGTGTATAATTACCTCAATCTGCAGCTCCTGCAAACTGTCCTGTTCCTTTTCTTTAGATGAGTGGTTTTTGGAGGGTTATAAAGGCTTCTATGCCCTTGTAGATATCAAGGGGTGGCCCCAGAAGGAATTTTAAAAGCCCATTGTATTATCTTGTTAAAAGGAATGAAACTTGCCATCAGGATGAACCCACTTTTCTATTAAAATATGTTGGAATGATACTGAATTGGCCTCTGTCACCATGTTAAAATGTGATAAAGGGCTTTTGAGTGACTATTCCAGAGGAAGTCCATGAAAATGGTCACAGGACAGGAACACCTCTGCTCTGAATGAACATGAGAGAGTTGGGGTTGTTCAGCCTTGAGAAGAGAAGGCTCCAGGGACACCTTATTGCAGCCTTTCAGTTTTTGGAATAGGCTTACAAGAAAAATGGGGAAGGACTTTGCCACAGGGGCTCTTGTGATAGGGCAAGTGATAATGATTTTAAGCTAAAAGAGGATATATTCAGACTAAATATAAGGAAGAAGTATTTTATAATGAGGGTGGTGAAACACTGTTGCAGGTTGCCTAGAGGAGTGGTAGATGCCTCATCCCTGGAAACACTTGAGGTCAGGTTGGATGGGGCTCAGAGCAACCTGGTCTAGTTGAAGATGTCCCTGCTCATTGCAGGGGGTTGGACTAGATGACTGTTAAGGTTCCCTTCTAACCCAAACTAATCCATGGTTCTATGTAAAGAAATCAGTAACATATAACACAACAGCTGCCTGATGGAGAGGAAAAAGGGGCTTGGAGACACAGCTTAGTAATAAATTGTGATGATTTCAGCTGGGATAGTTAATTGTCTTCATAGTAGCTAGTATGAGGCTATGTTTTGCATTTGTGGTGAGAAGAATGTTGATAACATTGATGTTTTTATTGTTGCTAATCGGTGTTTACGTTAAGCCAAGACTTTTTTGGTTTGTCACAGTGCCTCAGCCTTCCCAGGTTCTTCTCTACAAGCAGCTGGGAGGAGGCCAGCCAGGACAGCTGATCCAAACTGGCCAAAGGGATATTTCAAGGCATAAGGCACCATGCTTAGTATAAAAGTTGAGGGGAGTTGGCCGGGTGGGATCACTGCTTGGGCACAGCCTCGAGATCACTGGGTGGTAAGCAATTCTTGCATTGTGCATTACTTGTTTTTGTATATTCCTTTATCATTATTATTAATAGTACTGCTACTACTACTTTTATTTTCTCACCCTTTTCTGCCCTATGAAACGGTTTTTACCTCAACCCACAAGGGTGTTTTCCGATTCTCTCCCCCATCCTACCTGTGGTGAGCTAGTGGCTGCATGTTGCTAAGTTGCTGGCTGGGGCTAAACCATAACATAAATGAATGATTGTAACAGCTAGCTGGACAAATGTTATCATCCTTCAAATCACATCGTGGCTGAATGTGAAGCTGAGAATGTGCTTTCTTATCTCAGAGTCCCCAGGGACAATATATTCCAGGTACCTGATAAAGAGACTTTCCTTTGCTGGGGTACTGCTGAAAGACTAAACCACAAGACTGAATTTTATCATTAAATATAGTCTTGGCCTTTTTGGTCTCTATTTTTGGAACAAGAGCATAGCTTTTCCCAGTAAAGGGTACAGATCCACTTTTTTCATAAACACTAATGGCCACCCCATTTTAATGGTGCAATAAGAAAAGGATTAAGTGAAGTTTATTTGGACACCTACAGCTATTTGACCTTCTACTCTTAATTCTTTAGCAAAAGGACTGTTGGGGGGAAGAGGGAAAGAAATTGGCTTCAGGGAATTGATCTGCCTCTTCTGATATCAGCAATGTTTTTGCCTAAGAAATAAAAAGCTCTGTAGAATAAGTGTAATGAATGGAAACAGCAGCTCATTAATTGCAAAACAGAATTCCAGGGACTCTCAATGTTTCATTGTTTTGTTAGCATTTTGACGGGTCCCATCAAATCTGATGCATAATTAATGTTTTGTATACTTGCTCTTGTTTCTAAAATTAATCAGTTCTTTAAGGAAGTGCACCTGAATTCTGAAGATGACAGTCCAGGCACATGGATGTAAGTTGGCTCATGAGTGCTCACCCTGATTTCTTCCCTTTTCCTAGTTAATTCACTTAGGGCAGAGATGATGAGACAAATTACATTGCTGTAAACTTGTATATCACTTTCAAAGGCAATATATCAACTTACGCACCAAAAGCAAGATGAGCTTTTTCTAACCCCCCGCTGCTTACCTGGGACATGGAGGAGGCTGACATATGCCATGACTCTTGTCCTATCACTTGTCACTTGAGAGAAGAGACCAATACCCATCTCTCTACACCTTCCTTTCAGGTAGGTGTAGAGAGTGATAAAGTCTTCCCTCAGCATCCTTTTCTCCAGAAATTAACTGCAATATTCTATATTGATGTAAACTCATGTATTCTAGTAGGGAAATTAGCTATGACCAGAATTTTACATCCAGCTGAAGCACTCAGGTGTGGACAGTTGCTTCTTTGCACTTCTAGGAATTAGAACTGACAAGACTAATAAATATGTCAATCTCTGAAATAATGTGTATGCATCCCATATCTAATGTCAATGTTACTTATTGACAGGACTTACTTCTGTGTCTTCAGGATATCTGTCTAGAAAAAAACTTTCACTGGTGCTAGAAATGATTAGGCCTTACTTGTCATAATGGTGCCCACTATTTTCAGCAAGATTTGTATCACTTCCTTAGTTCAGAGAATCTTGCAAATTAACATCCATGAATTAAATCAAAAGTGTGTTTCTTCCCAGTAATGTTGCTCCTATCCCCTACTATATCAACAGTTGAAAAAAAAGAGGATGATGAAGTCATGCCAAGATAGTGAAGAAATTTACTGGCTACGCTCCAAAAGCACAAATGAGATGTGAGGTGGATTCATTGCAGAAGGATGGCTGGATGGATCACGGGCTTCAACAAGAGTTGTTTATGCATTTCAGGTCAAATACATAGGTGTCCTTACAGAACCAGTAACCTAAAGGAGGACCATCTAATGGCTTCCCTAGATTCTGCAGCATGCTGGAATAAATCCTTGTAGAAAATACTAATGGTGTTGGGAAGAATAAAAAAGTAAGTAGGAACTTCTGTGGTTAAGATGGTCCTCAGAAAGGATAGAGGTTATATCAATTTTGCAGTAATTTTATAGAATCCACATGGCCCACTCCAAACATGTTCCAAGGATGTAAGGAGGAAGCAGCTTCTGAAAGCTGCCCTGCTGTAGGTACTTGGCACCTTACTGCAGGCTCCAGTGCTTGCTTGTGACACCTGGACAGCCTGGGCATAGGTAAAGTCATGAATGCTGCTAGTCAGGGCTCCTCAGGCATTGTGGAGAAGCTTTGAAGCCATGAGTCTATGGACATACTTTGCTCATGAAAATCAGCATGTTTAAACCTCTTTTTTTTTTTTTCTTTTGAATGTACGTAAAGCCAAGGGTAAGTTGACTTGAGTCCCCAGTGGGTATTAATGCAACTTTTTGCCTATCAAAGCTTTCAAATACAAGAGGAAAAACATACTAGCATCTTTCCTACTTTGAATTCAGGTAGACAGGCAAGTGCAGCAAAAACAGCTTCTTTCTTATCAGTAAACCTGTCCCCAAAAAGGAGTTTGCCAGTCCTCCTAGCCCACACAAGCTTTCCTTATGTTTTAAAACCTCTATCCAAGATTCATGTGCAGCTCAATTACTTCCCTTGAAACATACCTGGTGAATTTAAAGCAAACTGACTACAGTGTGTTGAAATACTGTGTGCTAAGACATGAGAAGGAAAAGAGGGATGGCATGTGCCTCTTGCATTGATCCTGTAGAAGGATTACTTGGAGTGATACCAAAGACCAGTAATCCTATGAACATGAAAGATAATGTACAAAAATCAATATTTACTCCAGGAGTCATAATGGGGCTTTCCACATGAGTAACTGCAGTATCTATAATGCTAGCTATGATGCAAAATTACTCAAGAATCTCTATTAAACTAGACAAAATTGGTTAGAAGGAACAATAAAATTAAGAATGACAACAGATTGGAGAATAAGTGAGCTGAGAAAGTAGAAAAGACCTTTTCCACAAATCAGCAGCTACAAAACAAAGACATCAAAAACAAATTGGGCAATAAAAATAGAAGCTCTTAGGAAAGCTTCTATATCCAGCTTTTTGAAAAAAAAAAAAAAGCCATTGCACTGGAGAGAGTAACACTCCAGATTTCAGAAAGGAAGTGGGAAATATGAATGATCATTAGTGGAACAAGATGACAGTCTCAGTGCAAGTGATAGTAGCTGCTGGGAGCGAGTGGAAACAATTTAACTTCCATTAGGAATATATTAAAGTAATAATCACTATACATAGTGATTTTATTATCTTTTTCAATTAATACCTCTAGGTTTTGGTGAAGTGCCCAAGAAATTCTGTAACTTATAAGATTATGTTTGGGTTTTTTCTTACACTTACTGTCCTGGATCCATTATCTGTTCATTAGGACTGGTGACATACTTTTCATTGTATTTTTCTATTATCAGGAGAAGCTGCTTTTGTCAACTAAGGAAAGAGTCTTACAGAAGATCATTGTTATACAATATGCCCTTGGGTGGGAGTTGTGGTGTTTGTGGTGGTGCGTATGTATATTTTTCATTCCCTTTCAGTGTACACTGGCACATTAAAAATGTTTTTGGGTTTTAGAATTATACAGGGGGGAAAAAAAATGCTGTGAAAGATATTTTCTTTTCCTGCTGCTTCTGAAAATAGCCCTCACTCAATATTTTAGACCTGTCCTTTCTATTCCCTCTGCTACAGACCAAAAGAAATAAGAGAGATTTAGATTCCAAATAACACACAGTGAATGGTAGGATTGTCATCTGTGAATAGATTTCTCTAAGTTTTTACCTTAACATATGACTCCATAATAATATGATCCTAGGTTTTTGATGTTTTGTTCTTCAGCTTCATCCTCAGTTCTGTGTCTGTAACATCTGCAGATTGGGTATTCCAGAGCTGGGAGTTTCTCATGTTTCAACACAGTAAGTGATCAAAACTGTTCCTCTGTGTCTGCTTTTCCTGAAAGTAAGTGCTGGACCTTGGCTTGAAGATCCTGCAAATACAAGTAGTACTACAAGACATCTTTCTAGGTTCTGTAGTGAAAAACACAATCCTTGCCCTAAAATACAAAGGTTATTATGGTAGGATGTTTTGGTAATTCTCCACAGATTCTCCACCTGGCTATTCCATCTTACAGTTTAGCAAGATTTGTAAGACAGTAAAGAGATGGTGACTACAATTTCTATGCTTTTATGCTGCATACACTCAGTGGATGGGAGCCTTGGGCCAACCATTATTAACTGGAACAGCTCCATTGACTTTGGTTGAATGCCAACAAAAGAAGTAGCTTGATCTTTTTGATTTCCAGAGCTGTTAGTTACTTATGTTGAAGATAGGCTAATGTCATCTTTTTTGTGGGGATGTGTTAATTTGCAGGCTGTGTTTAATGACCCTGACAGCTCCTGAACCCACACAAAGAATCCTGAAAAAGGAGTTCACACTGTTGCTTGCTGAGGAGGCCTGTACTTCCTCTAATGACTGTGTCCTAATTAGCCCTTGTAATTATAACCAAAGTTTTAACACTCTTGTGATGTATAACAAGCTTTAGGTTGAGCCAAAAGTACATAGTGTTCTTTCACTGAAACTGGAAGTGTCTGCAGATGCATTATTGATGAGGATTTCTATAACAAGCCAGGTTGATTCTCTTTAGGACAGTCTGTTTCCATGAAAAATGAAAGCTGGTCTTACGAATAATAACTTACATTCTGTGTAACTAAGAAATGTGCATATAATTTATTGACAGGACACTGAAATATCTGCTTCATGAGTAGGTGTGTTGTCAAAGAGTAATTAAAGACCTTCAGAATTCCCTGTCAACCAACATTTCTCTGACTTATTTAATATGAATATGGAAGTTATGGAATGACTGTATGTTTAGAAAAGCCCACAGCTACTTTTGATCATTTGACTCATGTCTCCTGAATGAGTCAGGACTAACTATCTTTTGAGCCTCACACATAGTGTAACACATCTTAGATAACACAAATATTCTCTATAGTCTATAAATATCTCCCTTAATACCTTAGTCAATATTATTTATTGATTTCTGAACTAAAACACAATGTAACTTTTCTTTGTAATCTCGCACAGCTGCTGCATTCTCCTGAGCACAGTCTGTTTCACAAAGGTGGGTAAAATATATTGCTGAGCTCAACTATATTTCATGTAGATGCAATACCTGTGAAAACTTCACTGCTCATTCTAGACTCATCGTTTCATCCCATCCCATCTGTTCACCTACTTTTTTGAAATGTTTTTAGTATCACAGAAGTGTTGCCTATGGCAATCCATTCTTTCCTTGGTAATTACCACCCTTCAGGTATTGTGTGGCAATATCCAGATCTTCTAATGTCTCTCATGGGTAAGTACTGTGTCAGAGAGTTACTTTGCTGTTGGGAAGTCCTTTTGAGATGACAGTGCTCCCTTTCATTCAGTACTCTGTAGTTACTCCAGCTGCCCATAATGGCAATAAGCTGGAGCATCAGACCCAGAGCCAGTCAATGGAGACACTGCCAACCCTCCAGGAGCCTATTGTGATATTCATTTTATACACTGCTACCCAGAGAATTACCAGCTGAAGGAGATTACAGATCAGACATGCTAGTTACCTCATCATTAAAGGACTGATTGCACAAGGGCTTGGCAGTTGTCTGGAGAAAAGTTCAGTATGCTTTGTATACTCAGAAATCTCCATGCAGAGATAAAGCAAAAGCATCTCACTACAAACGTATGATTTGGATGGAGCAATAACAAGGATGTTCTGCATTACCCATAACAGAGGGACGGCAGCCCTCATTGGATGTAATGTAAGGTAAAAGATACTTACTTGTGCAGTTATGGAAATCCATCCTCGTGGAGATTCAGGACTGAATATCCTCTGGCACAAGGAAGATTGGGATCTAAAAAAGTTCTTTCCTTTGCAAGTGACCAGATCCGGACAGCATCTGGTGCCAGCTCTCCCAGACCCCATGGAGCAGTCAGGAGAGATTGAAGGGTGGAAGTCTCCTGGCTGTGCTGCCCAGCCCAACTGCCCCTCTAACCTCAGTCAGCTATCCTGACTGTGTCTGGGTTTTGTTGCTTGATATATTCTGGTCCTTTTATTTGGACTTTCATTTTTAAAAAAATACATCATTTTGCATTGAAGATGGTTAATAAATGTAGGGTGTTCAATAATATTTTGTGAAGCCTGTGTACTTTTTGAAGATTATTTTTTTATGTCCTTGAAGGTGTTCTGTCTGTCACAGAACAGACACCTGCATTGTGGACCTTTGTTGTTCAACCACTGTGGTTGGATTCAGGTGCTGTATCCACCTCCACAGAGAAAAAAGAAAACCCAAAACCACTGTAATTTGTCAGAAGAGAAGCAATTGGGGGTCCATTTCAACAAGATTCCTAGAAGAGTGTTTCTTCCAGATGAGCAGGGCTTTGAGGTCAACCCAACTGATTCAACATGAGGTTCTAAAACCTGAATACTCACCAGAACTATCATCTCATCACACAGGATTTGCTTCAGGTCTAGGTATGGCTAAAACTGGGTTTAATTCCAAGTATTTCTGACTTTTCATGGAAACTCTTCAAGAAAAATCACACTGTCATGTGAATCAAACCAGAGCAAGATGTTAAAAAGAGCAGCCATAAATTTACTGCCAGATTTCTGCAGAATTCCAAAATTAAGCCATGCTAATACCTAACTGCTTTTGTAAATACAGTTGCATCAAAGATCCTTGTGATAAGTGCTGTAGAATTAGTTTCTATTGACCTTCACACTATGAATCTGAAGGGACAGGTTCAGATCTCCTTTCATAACAGGCTGATTCCCTCCAACCAAGCTTCATTTTCTACCAGAAGAGTTGTATGAAACAGTCCTGTGTGTGTTGTTTGTCTGCTTGCTCAGTTACAGAACAGCCTGTGTGACAGCTTTTCTCCTGAGCCACTTGCAATGTTCTTGCAACAACTCTCGCTGGTTCTGTAACTCTTAAAGATCACTGTAAATGTTCTCTTAGTTTATTTGTACCCCAAGCTCCTGACAGCACAACTCTGTATGTTAAGGATGGAACACAATATGCCTCTTGACTAGAAAAGTTCAACCAACAGAAGACACTTTGTGAAATGTAATACTATTACACCAAAACTGTATCTTATCAGAAAGGTTTATTTCACTGAAGCCCTGCATAGTATGACTTTTGCTGAGTTAATCACAGCCTCGTTCATGGGAGACTGTCAGTTAAGCTAGCTGTTGAGATTATCCTTGAAATTAATAGCAAGAGAAATAGCTTTTAGGATGTCCCTTCTATCCCAAAAGTGGTGGAGCAGGAAAGAACCTCCTTTTTCTTCAGATCACAGAAGGAGCTTAGAAATAATAAAGTTAAAATCTAGACTAATTTGATGCACAATGAATCTGGGCCTGGACATGCATTGACAGTGCCTGGTTATTGTTATACTGGTGAAAACTTCTTTGGATATATATACTGTTAGGGTAAGAAACCATCAAGGCACAGAGTGAGGCAGGAGAAGAATGTGACAAAAACCACTGCTAAACCACAAACTCTTTCCTTCCAAAAAGCACAAGAGAATTGGTTAGTTAAAGATTTCCTCAAGTTTTTAACAAGTTTAACTAGGATAAGAACCTACAACTTAATGAGCCACTCTAAAGGGAAATAGGAGCCACTTCAGAGGTTTTTGAGGATAGTTCTGCTACCTGAAAAGAGGAACTGTGCAAGAGTGCAGGAGGGATGGTCCTAATATGGCTAAAATGTTGTAATTGAATGGTAGGAGTAATGAGTGGCTTTCATAATGGAGGGAGGTAACAAAAAGGATTCTGTAGGATACTGTGCTGCTGAACATATTCATTAGTGACCTGAAAAATGTATTTAACCATGAAGCTGACAAAATTTGCTTGCTGCTGATATAAAGCTGTCCCAGTGCAATAAGGACAAACAACAGTTGCGAATAATTGGAATAGCATTTTACAAAATTCAGTGAGAAATAAAATTATAGCATAAATTCACTGTGGATAAATGTGAAGTGAATGGGGAGATGGATGTCTGAAAACAAATCTGATGGGTTCTCATCAAGCCATTACGACTCACATGGGAACTTAATATTCAGCTTGAAACATCAGCTCAGAGCTCAACAGTAATAAAAAAATATCATAGAACATTCATAAAATCATAGAATGGCTTTGGGGGGGAGGGGGCCTTATCCCACCCCCCTGCCATGGGCAGGGACACCTTCCACTAGACCAGGTTGCTCAAAGCCTCATCCAGCCTGGCCTTGAACACTTCCAGGGATGGGGCATCCACAGCTTCTTTGGGCAACCTGTTCCAGTGTCTCACCACCCTCTCTGTGAAGAACTTTTTCCTGATATCTAATCTAAACCTCCCTGCTTTCAATTTGTACCCGTTATCCCTTGTCCTGTCACTACAGGCCCTTGTAAAAAGTCCCCCCCAGCTTCCTTGTAGCCCCTTCATGTACTGAAAGGTGCAATAAGGTCTCCCCGGAGCCTTCTCTTCTCCAGGCTGAACAAGCCCAACTCTCTCAGCCTGTCCCCATAGCAGAGGTGCTCCAGCCCTCTGAGCATCTCTGTGGCCGCCTCTGGACTTGCTTCAACAGGTCTATATCCTTCTGATGTTGAGGGCCTCAGAGCTGGATGCAGCACTCCAGGTGGGGTCTCACAAGAGCAGAGGGGAGAATCCCTTCCCTTGACCTGCTGGCCATACTTCTCCTGATACAGCCCAAGATATTGGGAAGTGCTACAACGGGAATGAGGAAATCTGGAATGACTTTCCACTTCTCCAGCCAAGCAGTGAATTTCTATCCTCATTCCTTGTCTGTCTCACAAATAGAATGGGTGACCATGACCTGACCCAGGACACTTAATGCTCCCACTGGTTGTAAGACTCAAGAGACAACTCTTCCCCATGAAAAATGGCAAGGCTTTTCTCAGTACTGTACAATAAGATCAGCAAAGGAATGCTGTTTTGTAAGCTGAGTGTTCCAGATATATGCAGCATGCATTGTTCAAGGCTTTAATGTAATGTCATTGGAGCAGGATCCAATGAAAGGTTTTTGTTCCATGTATGCAGCAGAAATTCAAGTTCTGTTCATTCATCGCTCTGGCACATCCAGAAAAATGCCTTTGGAATATTTGTGTTGAGCTGCTGTGTCTGCCCAGCAGGCCATCTTACTAGAGGGAAGTCTCTTTACATCTCTCCAAACTCCAGCTTTTACTGTTGCTCTGTCTGGTGATGGCTGCAGAGTTTTAAGATGCTCCCTCACATCATTTAATGGGTACCCTCTTTCTGTTCATAGTTGACTCCATACAAAGCCAGATCTTTGTCTTACACTCATTCCCATAAATTTAAGATGATGTGTTCAGCTGTGACTGGAAGGAGCTTCTGCACAAGCTCCCATTGCTTTCTGCAGGCTGAGAAGACTCGGGAGCAATGGTTTTATTTAACTAGTCATTAACAATTAAGTCTCTTTCCAACACTGGCCTTTGGCAGACACTTAGAGAAATGTACAGAAACAAGGTAAACTTAATTATTCTTCCAGGAATCCTAGCCCAGCATTTGATGATTCATGAATTTCAAACAAAATATTTGTCTTTGTATTTAATAATCCCCAAAGACCTTCCTTTCCCGAGATTTCACAGATTTTGAAATCCATAGACTCCTCGTATTTAGCAAGCAATTTTGCAGGTTATGTACATGCTATGGAGCAGACCAGCATTCACCGTCCCATTTCACTGCAGAATTAAAAGTCTAGATTCAATATTCAACATTTTTCTGTACTTTTTTCAACCTGAAAGGCAAACTATCCAACTTAGTTGTTCCTTCCACAGAAGCTGTTCTGCAGGCATCGAGGCATCGTCTCTGTTTTTTGCTCCTGGACCATAGATATGAGTTTGTGAAGGTGACTTACCTTTAGCGACGGTGAGCTTCACTGACTGGATTTATTGCATCTCAACTGACTTGTGGTATATGGCAGTGTGCACACATTTGGCCTAAGGCAAGTGCAATGTGAATTATCTCATGTAATTTGTTCATGGTTTTTTATTAATGTTTATGAAATAGCAGCTTTGGGTTTTTTGGGGTTATTTTTAATTAAGACTTGGAACTACAATCAGTTTTGAAACTGGCTCCTAGACCAGCACTGTATGGCAGCCCCCATCTTTCTCCTGGAATGCTCTTTCACCCTGTCAGACACTGAAAATTGGGTCACTTTTTTTTCTTTAAGCAGCCTAACTATAGTTTCAAGGTAATTTTACTGTCTGTGTACATAGTAATATTTCTTTGCATTGCAAGATTGACATAAGGCTATAAAACTATTATGTGAAGGAAGAGGGAAACAGTTGAACCTTTTGACTACAAAGGTAGAAATCTCAAGTGCAGTAATTAGAACCATTTTAGATGGGGAAACTAATATCCATCTTGTAATAGGAATTATCCATTAAATTATGTTTCAGAATTTTTTAAGGCACATATATGCAACAGTACTAAGCAGACATTTCTTAGGTTCTTGTTATCTTTTCACTTGTTTTTGTACATATGAGACAAGTCTTGGAATGTTGGTTTTGGGGCTGCTAATTCTACACTAGTAATATACCCAATTAATTATGTTAGACATTTTGACACTATTTTATCTCGCCTTTACTGGTCTAGCAGGACATTCTCCTGAAAACCTTCATAAACTTATGTGCTTGGTGGGATAAAGTTTTTCACTAATTCTTTGAGGAACAAAAAATATCTAAAAGCACAGAGCTTAGTCCTTACCTGTGTGCATATCTGCAGGACACTAGCTTTTATCTGAGCATCTGGAAGCACTGAATAAGATCAGATCTCAAACTACAAAGAGGAGAAAAAAAACCTCATTCTAGAAGGACAACTGATGACAGAAGAAATATCCCAAAATGAGCATCAGAATGGATGGATATACAAGAAAATATGTAGCCAGCAAGGTTGCCAAAACCTATGAAGAAAATGAACAAACAAATGGCGTGTGAGTCTGGGGGACAGCACAAAATATGGAGACTGTGACATGAGTATTTGATATTTTCCCCTGGCCAAACTACACACAGCAATATTTTTCATGTCCTCCATAGGAAAGGATAGTCAAAAGACTTTCCTCCTTTTGAACTAGCCCTCCAGGGAGCAGGAAATGTGCTCTTGTCTAATCCATAATGGAACCTGCTCATGCTGCCTGCCCCTCTTGAACCTGCCCTCTGTATGGACAGGGATAGAAGCACTGTTTGAGTGTGGAGTGTGTTTGTAGCCATGGGAGGCAACAGAGACAACTGTAAACTTAGCATCATCACAATGTTCACTGGTCGTGCTGGTTTTCTTGCTCATTTCCTGTGGAAAAAACCCTCTGATCATCTGCAGCTCTAAAATGGCTGCTAAAGAGGTTGGTTCCAGTTTTCTTCCAGGTTCAGTAAACCAGTTTTATTATTTCTGTGAGGTATGCAGACTCCTTATTGAGTGCCTAATTTTGTCACTATAATTCCTACGATGTCTCAGTTGAAGATGGCACAAACTATTTCAGGTCAGGACCCATCAAATATCATATGACAGCTACATCTGAAATTGATGGGATCCATGCTAAACTAGGCATGTGTTGTACATTTGCTAATGATGACATAGTTTAAATCAAGCCCTGTGTATAGGAATGATCCCACCAAATTTTCAGCCTAGACATATCTAATCTCAGAAATCTTGAAAACAGTGTGAAGAAAAAGACACCCTCAGAAAACATTGAAACTCTGAAATATCAGCCTGAGAGCAAAAATGTTGGAGCCATCCCGTGGAGAGCCCTCACCTTTCCCCTTATTAAGAGGGACCCTGGATGACACACTTAGATCAGATGTCAAAGTTCTAGACATCTAAAATGATGCAAGATGAATCACACCTTTTTCTTTTTCTGTCCCTTTGCAAGAAAGGAGCATGTCCCTTATGGAATATATCCTTAGAGCACACATGCTGCCTTGCCAAACTCTGCTGTCAAGATCTTCTCTGCAAACATGCTTGGCTGCATTTCTTTGCAGGGTGGCAGGACTAAAGGCAGAGGGCAGATCTTCTCCAGTTTAGCAGCAATGCTGCACATCAGAGAGCAGCGCACGTCCTCCTTTGGCACTAAGTTAGTGCCAACTCATTTTACAGATGGGAACTGCGTCTCAGTCCTAGAAAGAATACAATTTTTTTTTTTTCCTATGAACAGCTATTCT
This sequence comes from Eurypyga helias, assembly GCF_000690775.1. NCBI lineage: Eukaryota > Metazoa > Chordata > Aves > Eurypygiformes > Eurypygidae > Eurypyga > Eurypyga helias. The sequence continues at coordinate 15,322 of NW_010259734.1, forward strand.
TTTTTTGCCTTCCACCCCACTCTGGTCACTTTCCAGCACTTGACAAACAAGTGTATTCCATGTTTGTTTGGGTGGTTTTCAACAACTCTATTAGATTTCTGGGCAAGCACACTTCCAGGCTGCACTTATGATTTCTGTGAAGATGAAGAGATGACAGTGTCACTATCATCTTATGTTCGGTCTTCCAGGCTATCAGCTCTCATACTTAAGGAGAATGAAAATATGACCTTAAAGAAGGTGTAAATAAATATTATTTTAGATTTTCCAATTTTAACATTCCCATTTTTTCTTCTTCTTTTACAGAACCCTCCATTCAATTCTAATGTGAAGAATATTTCTGCAACCTTATTGCAAGATATTCTCAGGAGCAACAAAAGGTAGATTTAAATAGTCAAGTGAAGTTGACCTTTTAATGTTAACAGACATAACCCCAGGGTAAGTTTAATTCTCCAAAGATGTCTGAGAAAAAAATAATGTTTCCCTCCATTCAAGAAATATCTATGTTAAATGTAGATACAGTCAGGATGTGTGGCCAAGGCAAGGGAGATTATCTAAATTTTAATTGAGACAACAATGTCACATTGTCTTATAGATAACTGATGAAAATCTTGTAGCAGTTTTTCAGGCTGTCCTGTGTGGCAAAATGAAGTCCTGAGAAGCTGAGTCTTTCTGTAGCCAGATTACACCCGTGTTAAGGGCTGCTATAAAAACCAATTCTTCAGTGGTAGTTTGCTCCCACCACCCACCAATACAGCCTCTGTCAGCCTTGTCCTATATAATCTTATATAAAACCTTCAATGAGTCATAAGAATTCATGAGAAAACCACAAAGGTCTTGCACAAAGAGGTATAGTTTTACTATCCGAAAGGTTTCCTGTTGTCATACAACTTTTATACTACCTCTATTGATTTCAGTTCAGGTTTTCTCTCTTGTCTTTTCCCATGCCAAATGAAAACTTTCCTGTTTGTTTGAAACTGTGGGAGTCTGGAGAAGAGGGACCATGGAAATGGTGAATTCCCAATTTACATTTTTCTGGCAGTCTTATTTTTTCAAGTATCCCTTCCTGGTATTTCTCTGAAATTCATTGTTGAGATTTCTATCTTATTGACAGTTATGGCTGCAGTCATTAAATGAGATAAACATGATCCTTACTTGATGGAAATCAGCACAGCCCACAAAACTTATAAAATGGACAATCAGCTTCAAGGCCCAAGCATATGTCAATTATTCACTCCAACTTCTAAGACTCGAGTTACTCAGAAATCGCATCCAGTAGTTCTTTCAATAAGCCAAATAGCCAATGGGTTTAAAGAGTTTTATAGGCTTACCAACATGCTTTGCAATGTAAACATTGTATTTACCAAGTAGTTAATCAGAGAGCTCATGACAAAATTTCAAATGTTGTGGTTCCTCCAAAGAGAAGAAAAAAGAGAAATAATTACACACGTACAGGAGTATTTTGATTGTGGATCATGGAGCTGCATGTTGCTTCCAATACCCTGTTAGGCAATAGGATATACTAATTTTTTATTTATCATAGCCATAATAAGGTAGCTTGTAGAAGGTGGAACAAGGAACCCAATCACTGGAAATCCCTTCCTGGCAATGGTCAGTCTTTGCAAGCCCACAGCTACTCATCAGCAGCCTTTCATACCTTTTGTTCATATACTTTGGCTGATTCACTCTCCATGAAAAGTAATTGATTTGCACTTGTGATCCTTTTCCTCCTGAAAAGTGTCAGAGAGCCATTATCAGTCAAACTCCATTTCTCTCCTTTAGCATAATTTGGCTTGGCTTCCATCTGCCTTGCCATAGCTATGACAGAAGATGTCTGTCTGCAATACACAATTGATTCTGGTCTCTTGTTCTCTGGGTTAGATTGTGTAACTCCTTAGCTTTCCCACTGCCTGACTTGAGCGAATGTATTTAAAGCAAGTTGACACAATTTCTGTCCTAGTGGAAAAGTGACTGCCAGCTCCTTCAAGTTTTGGATTGAACTTAACACTCATTGCAATTTAGGAAACATCCCTAACAGTTATCAGGGCAACTCAAGGGAGGACTCGCTTCTGCAGTTTCCTTGATATTCCTTATAATCCTCATGAGAGGGACTAGACCAATCCCACTGTCTGTGCTGATGTTACCTTACTAAGATGTCCCTATTCCTTCCCCACAAGCCCCTCCAAATCCTCAAATTTGATACAGACTAAGTTCTAATTTCAGTACTTATACAGTCCCTGCTGCTGAGAAATGGGTTCATTGTTCTGAATCTGATGGAAATTTTTAGTACTCTTAGAAAACAGTGCCAGCTGGAATATTCACTCTCTGTGTGTCCAGCAAGCAGCATTTTCCATTTCCTCAGTAAAATCCTCTTGGCTACAGCGAGTGCTTCAGAAACCCACACACTCATGTAAATGAGGAATGACGCAGATTGGGATCTTGCAGGCTGGAGTTGAGGATTTGAGGACAAGGAACAAAATTGGAGGCTTCAGAAGGTGAGGTTCATCTCCTCCAGGTGTCAGTCAGGTCACCATCTCTCAGCCTGCTGACGTTATACAGCAATAATATGTGTGATTTGTCCAGGCAGGCTTTGCAAGCAGCACTCTTCCCTTGATCAGGCAACTGCTTTTCTTGGTATGGGCTCATGGATTTCCGATAGTATCTGTGAAAACAATCTTGTTTTGGAAAAACTTTCGGAGTAATAAGTTTGAGACTTTCTGGATATAATAGCCAACTCTCAGCTGTTGACAGAAATAACTAATTACAACATCTGCATTTATTTCTAATTCATGGCTTGTCATTTCCTATTTGTTATTTTAGAAAATCAAAATTCCCTGATTTAGGGCCAGATTCTCAACCCTTTTGTTACTGAAGATACTCTGATTTACACTGGTTAAGGACACAGCATGCAAGTTTTCTTCAGTTTAGAGGAGGATTTTATGATTCTGGCTTCTTGGATGAAATACATTTTGTCAAAGAATAACTTGGGACTGAGATATATCCTTACTGATAGTCATGTTTATGCATAATATGCCATCCAGCATTCTGAGCTGTGCAATCCCTGTGCTCTTCTTGCACGTGAATGAGAAGAACCTGGAAAATGCCCAGTATGTTGAAGCTTGGTATTCACTGCCAGAACTGGTGACCCACATAGACAAAAGTGGAATCCAGGGCAATGACAGTAATAACCAAGCTATTTTTTCAGCATAGTCTAATTTTGATGAAGACAGACAGTGTTCTAGTTCTGTGGAATAGATGACACTCCGAAGATCTAGGTGCCAGTTTTTCCCAAGCTGTGCAAGATCTCCAGGAAGCTGGAGATCGGAGCCAGCTCAAACAAGATGCTATAAATCCAGCTGGATGTCATAGGGATGTGAAGTCTCTCAGTCATCAGCTACTGCTAGATCTTTACACTTAGAGCTCTGGACCATGCAAGAATTTTTTCTACCCCTTCTGCTGGGCTTGTGCCTTCCAGCTTCTCAGATGGAAACACATTGTATTAGCATACCTATATTGTCAAGGATAATTTAAGGATCTATTCAGTACGTAGAGTAGTGTAAGATGCTTGAACCCATATGGAGTGCAACAGGGTAGTAAGACCAACATCAGCTCCTGCAGACCAGCAAGACTGAAGATCTCGCACACACAAAGAAAAAAAAGTGTGAGCAAGGAAACTCTGCTCAGGTACCTGCTTAGTATGGTCAGTGTAGGCAGCAGTCCCAACAATTAAACGAAGGCTATAAACTTGTACTCCAAAAACTTGAGAAAGCAACTTGATGAGTTGCTTTCAAGCAACAATTAAACGAAGGCTATAAACTTGTACTCCAAAAACTTGAGAAAGCAACTTGATGAGTAACTTATCTGTGTTAGCTATGCTCTGAACACCAGCCGGGATGGTTCACCAGGGTAGTTGTCTTCAGTAAAGGAGCACTTAGACTGTTATCCTGTCTCACTTTCTAGCAAAAGCTTCAAAGCCACATTAGAGCAAGAAGTTTTTAAAAAGGGTCTGGACCTGATCCCCATGTGACAGCTGCTGTAGAGACAGCTCTGCTCAGTTTACCTTGTCTAAGTCTTTGCCTCATGTATTTTCTCCACTTCAGTCAAGATCAGCTCCAGCAGCAGTTTACAAGGGGATATGTGACAAATATTCAGTGTTTTTTTCTTTAATATTAACATTGCTATCTAATTGCAAACTGATGAAATGCAGCCCCAGTTGCAGATTATAGTCTGCTAAAAAGACAGACCTCTCCAACTGCTCTGCTTAACTCTCCAGAGCACTGCAGGGAGCCCGGCATATACAGAGGGAGTTTTGTGGGTGAAAAGCACTGGGGAAGCACAAGGCATTACTGTATTCTGTCAATGCATTTTGCTGAGCCTTGACCTTTCAGGTTCCTGATGAATGTCTCCTCCTTGCAAGTAAGAGAAAAGAGTTAACATTTCACTTCTGCTTTTCAACCTTGGCAGAATGATTTTTAGCAGGGCATGAAAAGAATAAGCCTTGTCACTTCCGTCCTTTAACCTTTACAGGGAGTTTTGTCTTTCTATAAATTCTGCTTCTGCTTTGTAATTTGAACTTGCTATTAGGAAACTGGCATTTTAAAACTGATTCAAGTTTCTGATCAAAGATGCTGATGGTTGAAAGGACCTATGTTACTAAGCTCTCTTCCCTACTCAACTGCTGTTATTTGCTGAGGTCTCAACAGATCGTTCCTTCTTGGTTTTCTCATTGATCTGTCTTATTCCTTATTTCAGTACCTTGCTCAGTCAAGGATATATATGTCATCTCTCTCTTACTCCCACAGAAAAAAATTCTCTGAGTCCATGAGCTCTCTACTGACCTGAGATCATTATATTCTTCTTGCATTTTCCACTCTGCATTCACAGCTAAAACAATTAAGATGAGAGATGGTGAATATTCTCAGGAACATGGGTATATTTATGTTGTCCAGCTTCATGTGTTTTTGTGATATCTAACAAATTCTTATTGCGTGTGACTCCTTAATTGGGTAGTACTGCATGACTGAGGAGCTTGGAGACCTGTGAAAGACTTTTCTATTTGCATTTCTTGTACCTAAACACTCCAGAAAACTCTGGCACTCTCGAAGCGAAGAAGTCTTTCCTCATGTTGACATCGAATTTCCTGCATTCCAGTTTGTGTCTATTGCCCCTCGTCTTGTTGCTGGGCATTACTGAAAAGAGTCTGGCCCCATTCTCTTGACACATGTTCTTTAGATATTTATAAACATTGATAAGATCCCCTCTCAGTCTTCTCTTCTCCAGACTAAACATGCCCAGCTCTCTCAGTTTTCCTCATTAAGAGAGCTGCTCCATTCCCTTGTTCATCTTCACAGCTCTCCCCTGGACTCTCCCACTAGTTCCTTGTCTTTCTTAAACTGGAGAGCCCAGAACTGGACACAGTATTCTAGACGCCACCTCACTAGGGCAGAGTAGAGGAGGACAATAACCTCCGTCGACCTGCTGGCCACTATATTTTTAAAGCACCCCAGGACACCATTTGCCTTCTTGGCCACAGGGCACAGTGCTGTCTCTTGGCCAACTGATTGTCCTCAGGATTCTCCAGTCCCTCTCTGCAAAGCTGCTTTCCAGCAAGTCACCCCCAACCTGCACTGCTGCATGGCATTATTCCTCCCCGGGTGCAAGATTCTACACTTGCCCTTGTGAAATTCATTAGGTTCTTCTCTACCCAACTCTCCAGCCTGTCCAGGTCTCTCTGTATGGTGGCACAGCCTGCTGGTGTATCAGTCACTCCTCCCAGTCTTGTATCCTCAGCAAATCTGCTGACAGTGCACTCTGTCAAGACACATCATCGTCTTTAAGATACCCCTTTGACTGTTGATCCACATGATGGTAGGAAGGTGTTAGCATCTTTCTTTTGCTGCTTGTCCACTATGGACAGGGATTAAGACCACAGCTCTAACTTCTGGAACTTCTCAGCTCTCCCATTGCCCCAGTCACCAGTCTTTCTAGAAATGGCAAAAAACCCAGTAAGAGAAGATGATTGGTTGATTGCTAAATGTTTCCTCCAAAGGGATAACACTTCTGCTCCTCAGTAAATCCAGGAGACAGTGGAGATGAACCAATGGTGGAGTCAGCTATCTTCTGTCTCCTGCTTTGACACTGTCCATGAAAGTATGGTCTGAAGCATGAATTCTTCAGTGCAGAGACCATATGCCTTTGAAAGACTGGAGAGCGGTAGCTCTCCTGAATGAGTGATAATATTTGAATGGAAGAAAGAATAATCATCCAGTTAGGAGAAAGTGAAGGTTTGGGTGATGAACAGAAATAGCTGGGAGAGATGCACTGAGGTGCTGAGGGAGTGAAGTATGGCAGTGGCAGAGCAACCATGATGTGACTCTCAGAGGCAAGAAAAACACATAGTGACATAGTTCTCACCCGCCTGTTCTTTTCTAGAAGTTTATTATATTGAACAAGGTACTTTCTCATACCAAACTGCATTTAGATTCTTGGAAATTTGACAAAAATGTCTCCTGAGAACTGGCCTGTTTCCTCTCTTTTCAAGCTGACTTTTTAATGAGGTTTCATTTTGCTTCCATAAGCTGAGAACAGAGTGTACGAGACCAGCACAAGATGTGCATTGTCTTTCTAGGATTTCTCATCTGGTTCATTCTCCTGCACATTTCTACTTTCTTGGGGCCATATACCGTAAGAGTTGTCTTTACCTTCAGTGAGAGGTATTGTTCTTTGAGGAATCAACAAGATGGATCTACTTACCCTCAAAAGCACTGCTGTTGTCTGATGTCCTAAAATAGCCATTTATTCAATGTATCTTCTTTCATGACTTAGCACAAGTCTTTCAATTGGAATATTTGGGTGTTTTTTATCAAACCAATAAAGGAAATGGGAGCATTGATTGTGTTCCTGAAATAAGGATTACAGATATCTTTTAATCTGATTCATAACAAAGTATTCTGTGAGTTTTTTTGCAATACAAAACCTAATCCTGTTGTTATTCTAATGATGCATCAACAGATGCTAGCAGGAAACACTGCATCAAAGGCTACCATTCTATGGGTATTTAGGATCATTCTAGGAGTGGAAAAGAGGGTTTGTATTCAGTCTGCTTGATCCCAGTTGTTATACACACAGCAAAATATAGCGTAGCAAAGTCCCTAGCCCAAAAACTTGACAACATAAATGGAGGAGATTGAATGTGATGGAAAGTTAGCCAGGCTCCTTTACGGAAGGATTTGGGAGTCCCTTTCCTCCTCTGGGGACTTTTCAGTCCTGCCAGGAGGCTACAAATAAGTAGTAATGGCACACCATAACTTTCCTGTCCAAGGTCTGGATAGAGAAATGAAGGAAAGTCAACTTATAGCCAACGAGCTTCTGAGGAAGGCAGAGCAGTGGATAAATCTATGTTCACCCTCTTATCTCCATCCTCAACATGTTGTGGCTACGGAAATCATGTGCCGTAGCTAAGAGCTTGGTAGCAGAAGGAAGCTTTTATATCCTCTGTCAAGTTCCTGAACAGAAACCATTATGCCAAGGGATTTGGAAAGCCTACTCTACCTTAGGCACTTGCAAGCTGATGCAGTTACTCTTCTGCTGTGCACAAGGGAGATTATCACTTAGTTATCTCTTCTTATAACTAAACTACCACAAGAAGACCCAGTAGCTGGAATGGGGGAGAAGAAACGAGGTCACAGATTTCAATGATGGGGATAGTTAAGGCAAGCAGCAGGTTCTTCTATTGTTGAAATGCTTAATTATATCATTATTTTATTCAAAATGAGACTTTCTAAGTTGGAAATTAATGCAAGATTTACTGAGTGACCTGTATTACACTGTATGGTGATGGACTTGAATAGTCATCCATGTAGCATACATCTAACAGATTGTCATAAGACAGTGCTGTGCACTGATGTGCTGCAGGTGCAAATTTAGTCCTTCTGCTACTGGATGTTTAAGCAAAAAGCTCAGAGCCAATATGTTCATATTTTCTAACGATTCCTTGCAGCTTAGTTCAAAAAGACAAGGAGTAGAAAATAACTGCCTGATGGGAGACAGGGATTCATGCTCCTGCTTGTCATGATAAGAAAGTGAAGTGTTCATACTCCTGCTAATCATGATAAAGTAGACCAGGGAGCTTGTAAGATTTTGAAAAATGGAAGTGATAATATTTCACAGATGTGCTCACACACATATAATCCTTGTTATAGGACCGTTTCTTAAGTGGTGTTTTGGTCTGTAGATCTCAGCAACAAGTTTAACTGAACAAAATACATTCACCTGTGGAAAAAAATAAACAGCTTGGTACAACAGGATGATGGCCTGGGGCATTCCAGGCTGAAAGAGCAGACAACTTATGTTTTCTTCCTATAACTCCTCCTAATCCCTGCCATTGCAGAAATACGTAGATTCAGCCTGGCAGGTCAAAGAAGATAGGACACGCTAACAACAACTGCAGTAGCCTGATGTGTTCCTAGGTTTCAAAGAGATGTTTACTATTTAGATGTCACATTTTTTAAGAAAAACACAGCAAATGTTTAGTGGATATCTTCAGACAGAACTGCAAGGAAAGCTGGAAGTCATGAGGCAGCCACTGAAGGCAGGATTTGTAGGGCTGGTCAGGCTTTCCAAGGGCAGCTGGAACATCTCACTAGTTGGAAGACAAAAAAGTCCCCAGACAAACCAAGAGCTCAGCTCTGGACAAATACAGCTCCTGGGGAACTTTGCAAACTGGAGTCTAGTGTTGTCTCACGTCAACAGCTAATTATTGCCCTGTATAAAGTCCCTGAGATGGTAAAATATGAGAGACTGAGACTATTCGTCTTCTGGTTGTTCCAGATAAGGATCACAGACTTAATGGAGTTGGTACTGAGTTACTATATTTAGAGATGCAATAGTTTACCCACTAAAGATATTTCTTGTGTATGTATTTTATTACTTTTATTATGCACTTAAAATAGAAGGTTTATGATCAGTGCTTTTCTGTGGAAGAAAATTAAATTGCATTTATAACATCTTCCTTCCTTCTTCCATGATCCTCTTAACATATTATTTGCTACAGGAGCAAGAGAGACTAATTTGATTTTGTAAAGTATGTTTCTATAGACCTTAATTTTGCTCTTTGCTCTTCTTCCATCCAATGAATAATTGTGGCAATTTGCATATATGAAAACACTTCAGTTTCTTCTTTCTTCAGCTGAAGCTCATCGATTTTCTCTAGACAGCACCTCTGGGAGCCGCAGAGAGATCAATATTTGTAGAAAATGTGAGGTAGTGGTATTATCACCAAGTCTATCCAAAAGAAAAGATTCAGTATTAACTCAGACAATTTTTGCATGTGCTTGACATAAATGGACATTTTAAAAAGGTAAAGGCCTATTAATATTCTCAAACATAGATTAAAAATAAGAGGTAAACACACAAAAGTACACCATGTTGTCAAGAAACACTCCAGACGAATTAAAGCAATGGCCATTGGGCCAGACCTGTAGCTGTGTAAAAGGGAAACTCCATTAAATTCAATGCTCAAAAGTTCTGTTTCAATTAATCCCTGTTTAATTAAGTGAATGCCTGGGGAGGTTGCTGTTACAGCATCAGATTGTCTCTATTTTGGAAGGTTTGTGAGGTTATAGTGCCAAAATTCTCTGGAGTTTAACTGTGAAGAAAGAAATATTGTGCTTTATTACAGTTGGAGTCAGGAATTGGAAGAGAGGGAAGCAGAAACTTTTGACACTTGTTGAATATTCAGATTTATTGTATTGTCTGAATGCAGAAGGTCACAGTAGCATGAGGATGCTGATACTGCACTGATGACTTTTGTACATGGATTAACTTTAGCAAATGTGAAGAAAAGGACTGGATAAGTCAAAGAATGATAGCGGCTGAGATGTGATCCATTCCCTAAAGATCCATTACCCTCTTCTTTGACATGTTTAGAAAATGGGAATAAATATTTAGGACATGGATCAGGCACCTACAGTTTTCTATTAATTACTGGTAGAAACAAATATATGTACGGATTTAATCATTGTTGCAAGGTCTCTTGCGATTCCACCTGCATCCTGTACTGGGTGTGAATTGTCTAATGGTTAGACCCATTGCCTAAATGGTATAAACACTCTTGCATGGGTGGCTGTGAGTTTACACCTTGTTCCCCTACAGCCGCTCTCCCACTGAGAATGTACAATTTTATTTCAGAAAGTGTATCTGTTGTGCATTTGACATGAAAACAGCTGGCAAGAGTCGCCTTTTACACTGTGTCTCAACCACAGGGAGTAGGAAAATTTATGTTAGTAATAAATTAACAGTAAAAGAAACTGCTATGTTTTCCAGGCTTACTAATCAAGGCACTGGGCCAGTAAAATATGATTTGGTCAAGACATAGGACCACAGTTTTCCCTGACTCCCAGCAACTCAATACTAGGACACTGGTTTTTAATAAACAGCACTAAATACATAAGTATTCTGTGAAAAGGCAGCAAAGGAACAGAATTTCCAAATAAAACAAGAGTTTTACAAAGGAGAGGGTTTCCTCCTTACTCATTTTGGAAGGGCAAAACTCACTGTACCTTTTGTCTGTGATACACACAACTACTTGTGAAAGGGATGCCTCCTTGTTCTTCCTGGCAGGGAATGGCATCACTTCCACAAACACCGAAGCATACCTCATTCAATTTTTACTCAGTGACCTCTAATGATAAACACTTTCCAAAACCAACTAGTCTTAAGTTTAAAGTTAAGGATTTGACTTCTAGAATCTGCTTTCTGGCACTCTTAGTTATCTCCTGGCATCCTCCAGTCCTTTCTTCTCCCACTGAATACATGACCTTGAAATCTGGTATATAAAAAAATATATATTTAAGTTGTTTAAACATATTTCAAAGGTTATCTTACCTTTTATGTAATTAGTGACATTTCGTTACACTATAACATTGATCTAAGATCACAAATTTATAGTGGGCAGAGTTCAAGAAAATGTTTAACCCAGTAGAATGCAAAAAAACCCAAAACCCAAATAACCAAAATGGAATAATATCCATTATTTTAAACAGTGAATTTAATATCTAGCCTGAAGAAGAAAGACTCAGCATTTTGTTGTCCAGTTAAAACTGATGTGTGCCCCAACAGAAATGCCAACTGTGGTTTTTTAATGTAAAAGGTTTCATCAAAGGGATATTTTTTGATTTTTTTTTTCCTGTCAATGAATGCATACATTCCCTCTTGACCTCTCTTCTTGCTTTCTCTGACAGACTACTATTGACTTATTGCAAAAAGGAAGGGATAAGGCTCACTTGCATTTCTGAAAGCCCTGTGCTGATTAATGCACATAATGATATATGACTAGTCAAGAAGATATTTAAATATTTTTCTGAATCATGCAAAGGAAGCATATTCTACTTTAGCCATATGACTCTTGCCCTGAAACATATGTGTTTCCTCCTCACCATTTTCCACCTCTATGCTGTTATGCTGTGGTTACTTGTCGTGGCTTAGCCTAGTCAACCAGATCTACTTTCCCAACAGTTTACTGGGTCAAACCTCATCCCTACAGATGGTCTGCTTTCAGTCAGTGAAGCTAAATTATCTATTCTGAATTATTTGCCCAGCAGAAGACACGAATGCATAAATTATTGGCACCACCTATTGGCGAAAAAGGAAAATTATAAGGGATTTGTAGGTTATTTTAACTATTTTAAGAAAATATGGCTTCAAACATTCCTCCTGTTATGATTTATTTTAACCACACAACCCAGTAATGTGACTCGAATTTTACTTTTCCCTGTGACAGGCATCTTTGAGTTTGATGGTTTGGGGATATGTCTGCTATATGCGTGACACAACAGAGGATATGACAAGGCATGAAGCTACAGGTGGAGCAGGTCTCACTAACCTGGTTTTAGGTTATTCTAAGTACTTTTCCCTGAAGATGCTCTACAGGTGGTTTTCCACTCCAGCACCACAAGCAGCAGCCACAGCTGTTCAGTGAATCATGGATCCGACTAGCCTTACTTGTCTTTGGTTCTTGCAACCAGGGAAGAAGCTGTGTGATACAGGACTTGCTGAGGCAAGTGCACAGGGTAGTGGGAGGGATCTGAAAATTTTGCAGGTGTTTTAAATTATTCATTGTCAAGAAGTTCTGACTTGAATTATCCATACTAAGCTGGAAGAAAAGTGATGAAAAACCTCTGGGCCATGAGACAAGCTGATTTTCTGTGACTACTGGTGAACAGACTTGTTTGAATGATTTGCGTTTTCATGGAGTAAAAGAGAGAATGGCATTTTGCTTCAGGCTACATTTTCTTAAATCCCAAATTGTTGTTTTGTGATGTTATTAGCCCTCAGTTATCTACTGTGAGGAATTTTTAGTTCTTGGGGTGATAAACTATGCATTCAAACAAAAGTATTATATTTTGACTCATCATGGACTAACTGAAATGTGGAAGGGGTCTGCTGGGTGCTTTAATGCTCTTACAACTTATCCTCTGCTGTTTCCTTGAGTTTTGTTTCTTTCTGTCTTCCTATACTCAGGAAAACATTGGTATGGGTAAACTCCTGTGCCTCCTCCTTCTCTCTAAAATGTTCCTGGTGGAGGTTATCTACCTGAGTATTCTGATTCTCTTGGTGTTGTATGCAAGTTGATCATCTCACATTAGCATGGACAGAACTCATCCTTTGCTGTTAACAACTTGCCCAATAGGATAGGCTCCTGTGCTCCAGTTCTGGGAAATAGTAGGAATAAGTGAGGACACTTGAGAGTCACAGAAGGACTCAGACTTTCTGAAATATATAAAGCACTGCTTGATCTGTCTAAAGGTGTATCTAGATATTGCCATGACCTAACCATTACAATACCTGAGTAATTATACACTGTGGGGAAGGACTGACTATGATACATAGTAAATAGCTAAGCTCATATACCTCCATTTATTTTTAAAGGGAATATTGTTACGCACATTCTGAGATTAAAAAGTGATTCTGGTCAATTTTAGCAAAACTAGCACATGCACAAGGCAGTGCTAATGGCAGGACAATTTTAATTTGCAAATTGATTGTACTTACCTGAAAGAAAGAACATTAATAAAGATGTTCTGTTGTGTCTGATCTTCTGCCTTGAATAAGTGAGAGGTCGACTTTAATTTTCAGAAGATCAGTTTTCACTTGAAAATACACCTTTCTCTATGAGCTTCTCCAGCAAAACACCACCAGGTTATTTATTTATAGTGAGATTCTACTTTCTTTAGACAAGTTGCAGATAAAATATAAAACCCTGGAGAATTAATTTAGAAAGTGTCAACAGTTATTTATTATTATTTAGATTTATAAACCAGCCAGTAATGTACAGATTAACACCACTGCGTGAATCCTGTTTAAATTAACTGAGAAGATGAAAACAGGAATTTAAGCATTTCCTCCATATGACAACTAGAAGGATAGCAAGCCCTTCTCTTGACACCTTCCATGTCTAGGGAGACAGGGCATCCTGCATAGTTTGCACCCATGGCAGGCAGCAAAGTATCAAGCACATCTTGACCAGTGAATGATCAAACCAGTGCATCATGTGATTAAGGGTCTGCAAAAAGAGACTTGACTGCATAGAGGTAAAATGTCAGTTTGTCCAGCTTCGGCCTGGTCTGCAATGTGGACATGTAAGGGTAGGTGTGGTATGGTTGATAGTCTATCCATGGCCTGACATCTTCCATGAGGAGGCAATGGACTCACTATGCAGAAAGCAGCAACTATTCAGGAGCACGTCTTATCTGGTCGGGACTGGCTGGGTCCATCCTAATTGTTATTGACTGTGAGCAGCCAGTTCTAAATATTTCTGGTCAGAGGGTGGCAGATGAGTTGTATGGATGGCCTTTCCCAGGAGTCTGCAGCTGTTTAAATAGCCACCCAGTGGGAGCCACAGCACCAAAGCTATGTTTGACATTATTAAACCTCAGCAGGGACAGGGAGAGCCATGGGGACAAGGAGTCCTCTCCACTTCCTGGCTTCCATAGATTACTTTAATTGGTAAAACTATGCTCTTGTCACTGGAGGGGACATGTCATAAAGCAAAACATGAACAAAATCCTGAGTCTAAGAATTCATTTGCCCTGAGTTTCAACAAAACTCTTCTGGGTAAAGCTGTGTCTAAGGGGAGTCAGAGCACCAGCAGCGAGAGGAATCCCTTGGAAAGGGGACAGGCTTGTCACACCTCTCAAAGGGGGACATAGTAAACAATCTCTGTGGCTTCCTGACAGCCTTTTTTTTTTTTCCCCAGTGATTTTTGGCTTCTCCATCTGAACAAGTATGTGCATCCTTGGTGTAGTGTCATTGTCTTTCTAGGGTAAGAGAAAAATAAAACTCTTTCTCCTTGTGTGTGTGCACATATATGTGAAAGGGAAATATTCTAATAATGTGCCTTTTTAAGGCTTTCACATAGAATTCCGTTATGATAAGCCTGAATGCACTATTGAAAGTAGTACTTAGCAGCTCTCACGTTCAAACAGATTTTTAAGTTAATTGAAAAAGTTTTTACAGGAACAATTTATTCTGATTTTTAATTGAGCTTTAACAGATGCTATTAAACAGGCTCCTTTAATCTAAATCTGTTTATGCAAGCCAGTTTTATTTGTGCTAGTGATGGACATGATACACTTCACAATTTTAAGAACAGTGAGAACTAGGATTTGAAGATAAACTGTACTCTCTATACAGTAAACTAACAATCCCTTAGATACTGTGTTCCATACAGCCAATATTAATCCCACAATAGATGTGAGATAAAAGCATCCTTAGGTGCCCAAAAGATAGAACAGTGCTAAATAAAATCCTGATATTGCCTATGGTTGTTCTAGAAACATAATATAAGGTTCACAGAAAGCAAGATGGGGTCAACAGTTGGTTGGCTCAGTGTTGGTCTGATGAACTTGGTTGATGGGTTTCTAAATTTCATTTATGTAATAAATAAAGGAGAAACTGAATGATCTTTAACATAAGAGGGAAATGACAGCCTTTAGACAACAGATCCATGTCACAAAGGCATGGGAGATGTCACCCCAACATCTCTATGTCTACCACTCTATAAGGGTTTACTATAAACGAAGTTCCCATGACCGGAAGCCTAAATTTTATTCCATAAGGGTTTAGTTTGGAAAGAAACTTGTTCCTGCAGCTTGTGTCCATGTGATGTCTTCCAGCCTTTAAGTGCAACTTGGTTTTATTCCAAAAAATGCTGCTAGATTGAAAATCCAAGAGTGAGAGATTTCCTGTCCCTCTGTCACATAATTGCAGTCGGATGGAGACAGAGTTGGTGTTTGATCTCCAAGCTGGCTCCAACTTTGCCTCTCCATCATGTACCGGCCGATATCTTAGCTGCAGGCTTTCTAACCTATTTGTGGACCATAGGAAGGACACATGTAATCATAATCAATCTTTTAAAAGTTACTAGATAAAAAGGTATAAATAGCCATTGGAACAGGAACTGGAAAGCAGCCTCTGCATTTCAGATGATGGCTCTATTGGTTTGGCGAGCAGATGGCCTTCCTGCTACCTCTTTGATCCAGAGGGGATTTCATCCCAGATCTGCCGCACAAAGGCTGAGTTTCAACATGATAGGTAAAAGATGCTTTCCCTTGTCTCCCCAACACGTAGGCTGTCTGCTGACAAAGCCATTAAATGAGCCTCGTGGGAGAGTCAGAAACTCCACAGATGATAAGAGCTGGACGGCTTTTCAATTTTCTTCTGGAGAAGGGGCAGCAATTATCTCCTCTTTCTGTGGCACCCAAAGAGAGCAGAAATAAACCAATTAATTCTTTTAAAAGTTAAAATTTACACATTAGTGCTGGAAGAGGTGGCTTATTAAGGATCTTATTAAGTGTGCAAGAGACACACACAAAGCCTATAGAGGGGAAGGGTTTAAGACACACAGGTTTCTTTGGAGATTGTGCCGGTGTCTACCACCCACAATTTGTCAGCTGTTGAGTATCTTTTTTGGAGCAATCTCTTTTTCCTGAATGTATGAGGGATCTGAGGCTGAAGGGACCAGCTCAGGAGTCAGGAAACTCCAAGTTAGAAGTTGTGATTGTCTGGCATTCATTTTACCTATTCAGCTCCTTTTAAAGTACACCTTCTGTCAAAGACTGTCACCTACACAGTTCGTGTGGAAAGATGTTCTTCCAGGGCGCAACTGGTTGTATCCTAAGTTAGGTGAAGTACTACTACTTTCTAGAGGTTTCTTTCTCCTTCCCGCCCTCAGACTCTCAAAGACTATATCAGACACAGTGTCTTATCTCAAGAAGTTTTACTTAGGTGACATAAATATTATTGAGAGCACTTAACTTCTGCCGCATTTAACCCTTTAGATTGTTGAGTCAGGCTTTCATAAAAATGGAAGAAATTATTTAGCTCACCCAGATTTTTCTCTGTTTATTTAGATGGCAATTTTCCCACTGTAGGGTTGCCTTTTCGTGAATGTGTGTCTAACTTGTTGGCAGAAGAGCATCTGAATCTTAGAAATGTGAAAGGCTGGAGGTGTGCATTTGTCACTTAAAGCCTGTTTTGGTTTTTAAAAAAGAAATTTTGCTTTTAGCTTTCCTATAGACTTCAGTTTGCCTCAGAAGTGATACATCCATAGTGTTTTACGGTATGCACTTTATTAACACAAACAATACGTTATCCAGTGCATGGTGATTATGGCTGTTCCCAAGTCTCCTCCCTCTCCATTTCTGTTGATTTGCTTTTCTATTAAAGTTCCCATACCAACTGAAAACCACAGAGTTCCTGTGGGTGAATTTTAAATAGGTGTATCAGATAGAAAATATTGATTTCCAGTCTTTTTTTTTTTTTTTAAACAGCATTTTGCATTGAAAAAGTTCACACAGGACACAGGAAATGGAGAAAAATGTTTCCTTCCCACTTCAGCGCAGGAGCTACACTGAGTGTTCCAACTCGGAGAACATGCAAACAATGTTCAGTCTTCAGGCAAGGTCAGCAAAGCAGATGTGACTTTGAGTTTACCGTTTGTATAGCGTGAGAACAATCCCCAGATAATGGAAAGACCTTATGGGGAAGCCATGGAGTTTGCTAAGCGTCTTGGCTAAACACACCATATGATTCACTGTGTGCCATTTCCACATTGCTCAATGCTCTTGGGGCTGCTGGAACAGCAATGATTTAAAAAAAAAAAAAAAAAAGAATCGCTTTGAGATAAATTTCTTTAAAGATTGGGGGGGAGGGGAGAAGAAAACATCAAGACGCCAGGGCTACCGTCGCAGGCCTCCATCTTCTATTGAGCATAGATGAGTTTGGTGAATGCCTTGCTCTCTATGGACTAGTTTCATTACTGAAGTGGTGTGGGGTTCATCCTAGGGTGAGATGCAGCCTAGATTTTCAGCCACTCTAGGCTCTTCCATTGGCAGATGTGAGCTAAGACATCCAGCATAAAAACTAAATGTACACATGGCCTTTGTGGTTTTATTAAGTGATTTCAGATTTAGCATAGAGTTTATTGGTGTCTTTATCTTTGACAGAAGTTTCTGAATTGTATTTCAGTGAGGACAAGGAGATGAAAACATGAATTAATGTTAGAGAAAAAAAACAGGGCATTTTCTTTGGAAACTTCTCACAGACATTTTAAAAAGTGAGACCTGTCCAAATAAATATGCAGTTCACTGACAGCTGAAGATTATCCACTTGTAGTTCATTAATGTTTTATCATAATAAAAACATGAAGGAGATGATATTCCCTTTCAAATTTTTTGGAGGGGGAAGAGCAATAACATTGTCAAGTGATGTATGTGACAGAGTAAGTTAACCTTTGCAACTCTGACCAAGGTCAGGTGACTAGGTTAGAAAATAAATTTTAATCCCCCATATCATGTGGATGCTAGGATTTGCTGGCTCTGGACCTCACTACTACACAGATGTGAATCAAGCTCTAGTTTTCTGCTAATCTGCTGTTCTGTAAAGCAGTAATGAACTGGAAGCTGAAGCTAGCAGAACTCTAATATGATACTATATAGTAGTCATTTCCCCTAAGCACACTTAATCACTAGCACCATGTCATGGTTTAACCCCAGCTGGAAACTGAGCACCACATAGCTGCTTCCTCACTCCACTCACCACAACTGGGTGGGGAAAAAGAATTGGAAGGGTAAAAGTGAGAAAACTCGTGGGTTAAGTATATTTTAATAATTGAAATAAAATTAATAATAGTAATTAATTGCAAGGGGGAAAAAAAAAACAAAACCAAAACCACACCCAACCAACCAACCCCAAGAAAGAGAAGTGATGTAAATGAAAACAATTGCTCACTACCAACTGACTGATGCTCAGCCAGCCCCCACACAGCAGCCCCCAGCCAACATTCCCCTTAGTTTTATTGCTGAGCATGATGACACATGGTATGGAATATCCCCTTGGTTAGCTGGGGTCAGCTGTCCCAGCTGTGTCCCTTCCAACTTCTTGTGCACTCCCAGCCCACTCACTGGTGGGGTGGGGTGAGGAGTGAAAAGGCCTTGACTCTGTGCAAGCACTGCTCATCAATAACTAAAACACCCCTCTGTTATCAACATTCTTTTCAGAACAAATCCAAAACACAGCCCCATACTAGACACTCTGAAGAAAATTAACTCTGACCTGTTGAAAACCAGCACATACAAACATCCACCGAATGCAGTTACATTCTCCTTCATGCAGGAGTCTCTGAAGTGGTAGTCTATGTTTTCCTGGGGAAAAAAAGAAAATAATTGAAGAGTCACTGGCTATTGCTCAAGGTCTGTGTTTTATTAGCAAACAGCCTAACTAGTTTAATAGTAGTTTTATTCTGCAAGTGAGGAGAGTAATGGATTTAAATTATTTTACACCCCTAGTAAAATGCATGTCTTTGCAAATTAGTATAGAAGATTAATTAGCAATGATGCTTCATCCAGGATATATGTCATACTTTGAAAATAGTTTTACCTTATTCTAGATTCCAAAGCACAGATATACACCTTATATGAAAATAATAATGGATAAAATTATGACAAATAACCCTGCTGATAGCTCACCTCAACTGCTGCTGTGCTTATCTTATAGCCTTATCCGGTATTCCCAAGATGGGATGCTGAAGCAAGCTGACAAGGTAAGATGAAAAACTTGCCAGATTGTGCATTGCAGTCAACTATTCTGTGGGAAAATAGGCAATTTAAGTTTTATAGGTCTGAAGAGATTTCAATTAATGTTCGTTCTTTACTTACACAAATTTTGAGAGGTATTGGTGCTCAGTTGCCTTGCTCCAGAATGTGTTCAGCCGTGAAAATTCCCATTGCACAGTTTCCTGGTCCCACAGTTGCAGTGACTGAAACCCTGTTGAGCATCTTTATAAGCTTTGAAGTCAGAAATCTGGTCTGGGACTAATTCAAGTCTTTGAGATGATGTAATGAATATAGTTTTACTAAAAGTAAAAAATCTTAATTTTATCTCTACTCCATGCTAGAACAGAGACAAATAGAAATCCAGAAATGTTACCTTTTGGTATTTATTTAACTATTGCATGCCATTATGAGATTTACTTTGTATTTAGCAGTAAGGATTGAAGTTAACTCGGACTTCAAGTGTACCAATTCCTTCAAAGTTGAACTCCTTAAAAAAATGCATCATCATTTTCTGCATCATTTTCTTCCATTCTGGAGAGATCGCAGGAGTAAATTTGGAAAACATGCTGCACTAGAATGATTTTGAATTGAAAGCAGTGAGGTGAGTTCAGAATTAGCTTTCCCTAGTATGTGCTTGTCCTAAAAAGGACCACAGCAGCTGTTCCTCTTCCTGCTATTCTTCTGTTTTGAAGTGTATGGGTGATGGGGGTGGATTTTGACATTAAGCAATTATTTATATAGTAGTAATATTAATAGGTCTGTTTTTAGGACTTCACTTTCACTGTGGATTACCAGATTGCTCTTTGTTCGAAGGAGGACAGTTGGTGCTGAAGTTATTGGTGAAAAATAACTTATCTGCAAAGCAGATGAAACCATTGTACCAGTGGGTATGGAATTGGGGAATATTTTGAATATTTACAAATCATTGGTGGTGCAGGTTAAGGCAGGGGACATCTTGCACATTGTTTATCTGAGGAGACCTGACAGTTTGACTTTCTAAAGACAGAGGATAGAAGACCACACCTCAGTGCAAGGACTGAGAAATAGGTTCATGTTTTTCTCTTGAGTTTCCTGATTGTGTGGACGATCACAGCAGTATGGCTTAGCAGAACTGCTAGGATTCTATGCAACCTCATAAGGACAGGGTGTGTCTCATTGCAAGGGGTTTTAATGCCCAACCTGGAGTTATGATTCCTTTATTCCCATGCTCAACATAAAATTGCCAATAGCAGTGAAGATACAGTGAGAGATCACTTTCTGAAGGTTAGGATGCTGGGGGAAAAACCTGGAAAGAGCAACAATTTTAGGAAAACAATTATGGTGAAAATCATGGTTTAGGTGAGTTTTAATGTGCTGCAATAGCTATTCTTGTGGGTTTTTTCTCTGCATTTCTCTAAATGTTCAGAAGTGATTCAAGTTCACAGATGTGAGAAAGTATAGATGTTCAATTTAATTTATCTAGGAGAAAGTTAGAAGCCTTCTTGATACCAGATCTTTGGCCAAGCCAAGTAAAGATTTCTGATACAACTGCACACTTTCATTTATCAGAAAGATTCACAACATGATCGAATATCTGCCAGGAAAGCTGAGCAAATTCAGATGGAAGATTAAGACTCTCATTTTTCCCTTCTAAAGTAGCTAAACATTATGTCAGTTTACCACAGTACATAACAAAGTCACTTTTTCTTAAGTCTTTAAATCATGACAGGTTAATTTTCTAAAACAACATGATGTAGCTCAACCATTTAGTTATCTTAAAACTTAGAGAAATTCCTCCTCCTGACTTTTTTCTGCAAGAGGCAAGGCAGTACAAGTCACTCCTGACCTTAAACATAAAAATCTTTGATTGTTGAAGAGTTTGAATGCAGAAGGGACAGAAGCATGACATTTAAAGCACATGTCTGCTGAAAATACATATTCAGTAGTCAACCATTTGAATGACTGCTTTTCTGCACATCATCCTGTTCCCAGATGAAGTGATTTTTCTTCCTTGTTTATAGAAAATCTGCCTTGTTTATAGAGAAATGTATTGCAGGTAATGATTTTTTTTTTTTTTAATCTAGAAAGACATGATCGTTAGGCAGCAATAAAAAAACTTTACCTTTTTTTCTGAAAACAATATATGGGTTTTTATGGTTCAGTGTAAGAGTATTGCCTGTCATGATGACCTTCACTATGGTAGTGTCCTCACAAAGAATTATATTTCTACTGAAGCATCAGGACGGTCATTTAAGAGATGATTAAAGAACACAAGAATGGAGATAATGAGTCTGATGTTCACATTAACACATACTTTATCCTCAATGGTCAACCCTACCAAAAAGTCAACTCTTGCTCTACCTCAAAACTGAAAAGAGATAACAGTCCATGCAGGAAGGGAAATGTTGGTCCTGGAAGCAACTGTCTCATACTCTGTAGGCAGTGTGAGCACTAGACAGCCAGGACATTTTAGATCCAGAGGTAAAAACACCTGGCAACAACTGTGGATGAATTTTCTAAGGCTGTCACAAGAACAGTCCTTTGCCAAGAGGGCCCTTTCCCTGTGGTTGTGGCAGGGGGTGTCTTGGATGCCATTCAAACAAACTCAAGAGAAGTATTTTCCATCTCAAACTCCAGAGACAGATCACTACATTTTCCAGGATTACTTTACATTGTGGACACATAAAGAGGTGCTTGGACACTGTTGTGATTTGCAGAATGTGTCTTTCCTGCAAGCACCCATGTCCAGGAGGTGTCTCAGAGCAGGGAATGATGGGCTGTCTTCCACACTGCACTGTCATGCCTGTATAGATGAGATCTGATCCTCACATCTCTTACAGACATAGATACAAAAAATGAATAGAATATGATGGTCAGACAGAGGGAACCTGGAAAGGCAGAAGAGAAAGCAAAGGTGAAAATTCAAGAGAAAATATCTTAGCTGCTCCTTGCATCTCTCCTGAACATTCACTATCCCCAACCCCTGACTTTCAGCACTTTATTATCCAAATATGAACCCTGTGACACTTGCACCTTTATTATCTCTTGGTACTATTAGCTTTGAAGACATGAGGAAACTTTATATATGCAGGTCCACTGATGGCTCACTATTTCTGGTCAAAAGTACTTCTTTACAAAGGTTTCTCTATTTGTGCATGAATATATCTGTATGCACAACCCCTTCCTTGCTTAAACTTTTGTTCAAGTTTATAATTACCTAGCAGGTCTTTCAGACTTCCTTTCTCCTGCTGTGCTCTATAGCTAACAATTTTATTGTTTTTGTTTCAATATTTTCTATTTCTTCAGCATATTGGCGGCACATTTTTACAGTTTCGGCATTTACGCAAGAATAGTGATGTTCTCACGCTGTCTGTTTCTAAAGATGACACTGCATTCTCATGATTTTGCACTACAATGGGTTTTACACAATGTTCTCTAGACAGTCATATTAATGACCGATCGTATTCAGTGGGGATGGTGGTATACCCAGATCCAACTCTGCCGCTGCCCACCTCTAGAAAGGACTACGCAAAGCATGAAAACCATGCTCTGAAAATGATGCTCTTGAAACCATACAGCAGTCTTGGAACAGCTTTAAAAGTTTTAACTCAAACTGTCTGAGGACAAAAGCTGGCTAATCTTTAGTAGATTTTTTTGTCTAACACAGAAATGTAACAGTGTTGTGAAACTTATGAAAATTAAGAGATGATCTGTTTCTTTTTCTTTTATATGCTGCTTAATGTAATACCAGACTAAGAAAAAGCTGTGGCTGTATTAGGGAAAAAAAGTGTTTCAACTCATCCTTAATGTCTCTGGTATAAATGCTGCAGATCTGTCAATTTTTCAAGCCTGGATTAGATGCTGGAAAAAGACTTGTGGAAGCCCAGTATGTAGATGGAACTAACACTGACAGACACTCCCCTGCCCTCACAACTCTAGAACCTATAAGCCAACTTCAGTAAATGTTATGGATGGTGAGCAGTCTCAGATATGACTTATTATGCTTTATGATTATGTGACTGCACAGAAGAGGGAAATTCTGCTTAATGTACTCTCTGAAAGAACACAAGTGTTCACAAAAAGCCACACATAGCAAACCAGGCTCCACCATTCCTTTCCTTGTGAACTGACCTCTGCATCTCACTAGTCTTTTCTTAGAGAATCAGGTTTCTTGGCACTCAGCCACAGCTTGTGCTGGAGAGAGCTAGCTCGAGTCCTGGAACTGTGTTATACTTCATGTCAAGACTCTACTACATGTTTTATGTTATTCTCCTCTAAAAAACAAAAATTTCATTAGCAGGCTAGAAGGGAAAATCTAAGGCTGAGACTCTCTCAGGAACAGAGTACAACAACGCTAGAGTCAAAACCGAAACAATAGAGGTCTAACATGATGCAGTGACGTTTTTGAATGCTCATGATTTAGATGAAACAGACTTGGAATCAGACCGCAGGACTCTTAACAGTTTGTGGCAGGTGTAATGCTAAGAGGTTCCAGGCATGCAATTTTCTCCAATTAAAATAATTACATGATTGGTAATCAATTACTGCACTTCTGAAAAATAACTGTGAATCCATCATCCATGGATATTCTGAATGACTGTTAAGAATTTCTGTCAGAGATATGATAATCACTGCCCTGTATGGAGTATCATATCCACAAGCTCTGTCATGCCCAGTTGTCTTTTGGCAGGTTGTTTCTAGCTGTATTAAAATGGCCTCACATATGTGAACAAAATTCCCTTCTCATGCATTTTTCTAACTGCTTCCAGGAAGCTGGTAAAATCATCAGATTTCCAAGATGTAGGAATGATAAATGAAGCTAAATCCTTCCTTCCCTATTTGTACCTTCCTTTTAATATTTGATCCGCAACCCTGAGATCGAGCATCAAAAAATAGTCTGAACTTTTATTATGTGCTACGCCACCAATAAACCCCTTCTCTGTCACTGTACAGTGACTTGCTGGAAAATTTTCCTGATAATCTTTTAGAAGAGATCAAATAAGGAGCCTTATTCCCTCAAAGAGGGGAAAAGCCTTGTAAGGCCTGGGGAAGGAAAAGCAGATTGCCTGTGTCCCAGAAGCACCCTGATTCGCTACCAACACAGTGCATGGCCAAAGCAAAGCTGTCTGGATGCAAGAGCATCCTGTGATGGCACAAAAACACAATCACTTGTTAAGCAGGAACATGAACTCCTGAGGAAAACATAAAGCATCAAAGGGATGAAATTTTGTCAAGCAATTGCTTGGACTATATCCAGGGCTGCAAATGCATCCACAGTTCATGGTTCCCCAAAATAATATGAATGCAAAAATGTTGTGGGGGTATAAAAATGGCTTCTCCAGCAGAACAGCCCTTCTGGGCATGAGACTGGGAGACCTTCAGAGAAGAATGCTTTGGTAGAAGGAGAAGCAACTTCCACAGGAGGTCACTTCATCTCCAAGACCAGAAAAACCGCTGCCAGGCAGGGAGGGAAGGGCAACCAGACAGATGCCTGGATGTTGCACAAGAGGAGGAAAGTCAGCAAACTCACCAGTTACCGTCACAGGCAAAAGGGACGTGACTCTGGGAATTTAATTTAATTTACTGACAGTCAAATCAGAGTAAGATAATGAGAAATCAAACCAGATCTTAAAACACTGTCCACCACACCTCCCTTCTTCCTGGGCTCAACTTCACTCATGATTTCTCTCCCTCTTTTCCCTGAGCAGTGCAGGGGGATGGGGAATGGTGACTGTGGTCAGTCCACCACACGTCATCTCTGCCGCTCCTTCCTCCACAGAGGAGGATCCTTACACTCTGCCTCTGCTCCAGTGTAGGGTCCCTCCCGTGGGAGACAGCCTTACACCAATTTCTTCTACATGAGTCCCTCCCACAGATGGCAGTTCTTCATGAACTGCTCCAGCATGGGTCCCCCTCATGGGGTGCTGTCCTTCCGGAGCATCCTACTCCAGTCCCGGAGTCCCCCTGGGATCACAGGTCCTGCCAGCAAACCTGCTTCAGCCTGGGCTTCTCTCTCCACGAGGCCACAGCTCTTGCCAGGAGCCTGCTCCAGCGCAGGCTGCCCATGGGGTCACAGCTTCCTTTGGGCATCCCCTGCTCTGGGGTCCTCCCCAGGCTGCAGGTGGGTCTCTGCTCCCCTATAACCCTCCATGGCTGCAGGACACAGCCAGCCGACCACGGGCTGCTGGGAAATCTCTGCTCTGGTGCCTGGAGCACCTCCTCCCCCTCCTTCTCCACTGACCTGGAGATCTGCAAAGCTGTTCCTCTCACATGTTCTCACTCCTCTCTCAGGCTGCAGTCATTCAGATTTTTCCCCTTCTCAAACACCTTATCCGAGAGGTGCTACCACCGTCATTGATGGGCTCAGCCTTGGCCAGCAGCAGGTCCACTTTGGAGCTGGCTGGCATTGGTTCTGTCAGACATGGGGGAGGCTTCCAGTAGTTCCTCACAGAAGCCACCCCTGTAGCCCCCCTCTACCAAAACTTTGCCATGCAAACCCATACATTCCCTCTGACAATCTCAGCTCTGGCACATCAAGCTCAGCTCGAGACTCAAGCCAGTGCTAAGAAAATGGAGAAAACTAGGATTTGTGTGAAGTCTTTTTTGCCCCAACACACCCATAGAGGACTAGAGTATAAGGCCTAACCTCAAACATTATGACTTGAATGTGGACAAGGCATGGCTAAAAGCATTTTGAGCTCATGAGATGTGTAAGAGATTATTTCTGAGTGGCAAGGCTCTTCTCCTCCAGACCATTCTGGAACTTGGGCCATTGACCATAGACATTCAGCTCTCGGGTGAAATTTGTATTTTATAGAATACAGTTTCAAGACAATAAGGACCTCAGAGAGCAAACAAGGCCAAACTTGGGCACTTCCTGATTTACCTCTATGTCAATGCCTGGTCTGGGACACTTTGCTGTGCTTATCCAGTTTTCAGTCATGAATAGCTCACGGCCAGGGCAGTGGTTTTTTAAACTTTTTGGTTTTTTTTTTCTTTCAGGAAGGAGGTCTCACGAGTTAAATATTCTATTTATGAATCCTGCCAAGATTTCACAGTATTTCAAATATATGGGGTTATTTTTAGATAGAAAATTCTAAAATTAAACGTTCAACCTTCCTAAAAATACCCTGCCACACCTCAATAGTTCTCATTGATGAGACATGAATACAAAATACATTTTAATTTCCTACCACCAAACAGAAGAAAATGAAAATGTTTTTCCCTCAAAACAGAAGGAGATAAGTATTTTCTTGAAGCGGCAAATCTCACATCTCAGCCCTGCCATCTCCGAAAGGCCCTGCTTGGTGAATCATCGAGTTTATAGGAAAAGAAATAACCCTGAAGACCTCTGTGCTTGAGAGTTCAGGTGGAAAGCAAACTTTTTTTGAGTGAAACAACACCTCAAAATCAGACATAAAAGGGGATATATATTGTTGGGTTTGTAAAGTGTTTGCTACAGTTTTTTGTGATAAAATCAAGTTTTGTCTAGCATATCTGAGATAAAATCCTGTCTCCAAGTAAGTCAGAATTTCTGAAGGATTTCCAAATCTTCAGAATTTCATCCATCGTCTTGTCCTTTCTGTTTCCTTTCCAACCTTTAAATAAAAGGTGTTGTGTAATAGCAAACAAACCCGTCAACTCACTCAAAAAACCAGGCACCAATAACAAGAGCTATTTTTCAGATGCTCACATGTGTTAAATCCATGTAATTCTTTCAGTGCTGTAGAGCTATGATTAACCTTGACTTGACTGAGGCTTTCAGCCTTCCTGTGACGTCTGTAGAGCTTGATACTAATTGCAAGCATAGTCCAAGCTCAAGCAGTGGGACTACTGCAGTTGACACACGGGTTGAAAAAGATGTATGGGCTTGGGAAGATAGCTCAAATGCCCCCAATTATCAAGCACCTTGCACACTCCAGATCGCTGTGCAAATTGCCATGACTGCTTTGGGAAACAGTTCTGCAGGACACTGAGGCTATCCTTAGCCACTTCTATCAAACAGTTCAACTCCTTCTACTGGTTTCCAAATCCCGTGTCTTTTTCTGTGTAAAATCAATTATGAAACTTTTACATGTTCCTTGGAGATATTATTCCAGCTGATTTTTGGAAATTGAAATTATTTCCCTGGTAAGTTGTCATATTGCGGAACAGAATAATAATCACCTGAGTTTGTTCAGATTCATTCCCATAACTGAGATTCCAGAATAATTTAAAAGCAGGCTTCATTTTTGTTGATGGAAGATTTCTTCTTTTTACCCAGAATCTTCCTGTCCCCCATGCTAATGACTTTCTGATCTCCTACAGTGTTATGACGATCAGGGATATGTAAACTATTTTCTCTTTTAAAAAGTAACTAATATTTCAACAGCCAAATGGAGCAGTGCTTACTGTGATGGAGTATCAACCCATATCTCTTAATTACTTTACTAGTTCAAAGCAATTTTACCATCAGGATAAAAACTTTCTGAATAAATCACTTTTAGATAATGTTTGTTAGCCCACTTGGGTTTCTGAAGAGTGCCAGTGAGACCAGGTATAGAACTATTTTTACAATTTGGTTAGGAATACTTTAGATGGAAATAAACTGACTTTTAAATCTCCATCTCTGGGATGTCTTCTGGGACTATCACTTGTTTGTGAATGCACGATCCTACGCACTGGCTGATGAGTGAGTCATCCTGCCTGCCACCTTATCTGCAAAATACCATGCAATCTGGAGAGTGTGGTCACGTCACAAAGTGATTTTACTACTCCTGGCTGCCCAGGCAAAAAGCCGAAGCAGAAAAAAAGAGACTTTTTTGGTTTTTTCTGTGTGTTATGAAAGTCTGATTTTTTTTTTTTAAATGTCTGATTTTGATTTGCAGTTCAAAACTGCCAGAAAAGAAACCTTCTTTTTCTTTGTGACTCTTTTGCTCTGTTTTCTCTTAAAACTGCATCTCTAATTTATTAGAGAAATCAGTGTTTCCCCCCTCCAGAAGAAATCTCTGTCTTTGCATGTTTGAAAGGCAATGCAAATTTAGTTCCATATTCTTATCTATGTAAGTAAAATCAAGGCCAGTTCCCACTTTCACTAAAGGTGAGGCACGAATAAGCAAAGTGCTCCTAACATCAGACAAGACGTATGCTAGCCTCTTCACTACTTTGCACATGATGATTCCTGGAGCACCCAGTACAATTTCTGGCTTGCACAATCCCCTCTGTTTCAGAAACCTGTAACTTTATCCAAGCCAACACTATCTGACCCAGACTAGGTAACACAGCCAGGTAACAAAATGCCTACTGTTTCCCTCTGAGTGAAGGCATACCTTTCAGAAAAAAACCCTTTCCCTTGCAATTCAAAGAAAATACCTGCTGAAGGATCATGAATTCTCTAGGTAAGTTGCTCCAGTGCTTAATTTGTCTCACTATTAAAACATCTCTTCTTTATTTTGAGTCTGTATTTCTCCAGCAGTTCACTCTAGACTGACCACCTATCACAGTGTCCTTTTCTCCTAGGTTAAAGAGCTGTATTCTCTCAGGAAAAGTATTTCTCTAGAGACACTTGCAGAAATGAGACCAAGTCAACTCTTAACTCTCATGGTGAAGGTGAAGAGACACAGTTTTTAAACATCTTGGTTAAAATTGTAATTTAAAGACCACTTGTTGTTGCTTCTTAAAAAGCCTTTTACATTTGTTTTCAGTATTCTCATTGAAATGCAAATATCGAACTTGAGTAAATAGATACATAATTGTCCAATTATGGCTACATTCAAAATAATACAACCTACCTGAAAATCCTCTATTAGTAAGTCAAAGCATGGCATTGGTCATATATGCAACAGCTTCATGCTGCTCAGCTGTTTCTCCACCATAGCCTTGTAGTAATCCCCAGTAGATGTTATTGACCCTTTTAGTGCTGCACTTTTAAATCCCTAGATGGAAAAGTTTCACACAACCAGGCAGACACAGGAAAATGTTGGTGTTTATGCCCCTTGTTCATTGCCCCTTGTTTGTTCCACAGGAGTGGAATAAAGTCACAAATGCAGAAAGTTCTTCTTGGGAATGGATGGAAGATAAATTGGAATAAGGTGCAAGCTTGATCCTACTGCCTCTGAACTCTTGTTATATTTAAGGGCTCAGTGACATCAAGTTTGTTGATGATGTTACTGTTCATCTTCCCCTGTTTAGTTATCAGAAAGCACCTGCCCTGAAACTGCCTGTAAAGGTGATCTGGCCCAACAAAACCTACCCATATGGGAATGTAACATCCAACTACCTCTCACTTCAGGTACCTAAAATCTGAAATGCTTTAATTTAAATCATCAGGGACATTGCAGTGCTATGTCTTCACTGCACTCTTGGTGACATAGTACTACACTGAGATGATGTCTGACGTGAGGATTTGGACACAGAAGCCATCTCCCAGCAGGCTGTTTCCCATTATCTTTGTTATTGCACTAGTTTGGTGGGCCCTCCTTTATTTTGGGTTTAAACTCCAAGGCTGTTTTAATTCAAGGAACAGAAACCTAACAGATGAATGCATACTGAACCATTTCCAATTTCTCTTCTTGATAGCCTAGTTCAGTCTGGAAATGCCTCTGAATCAGTATACTAAAGTTAGGAGCCTGGTACAGTTAAAACCTTTTATCTCACTTCTCTATTGCATTGTCTGTCTAGACAGGATCTATTTATACTTGGCTGTAGCACCTAATTTAGACAAATAAGTTCATTTTGGTAGAAGTCAAGTCATAAGTGGCACAGACTTTGCTTTCTCTGATCTTTAAACCTAAGCCATCTTACTACGTACCTACCAAGGCTGCTGTAAATGAGGAATTTCCAAGCAAAGACATATGGTACACTAACAGGAGAGATTTAAAGTCACACAGCACCTTCACTGCATGGAAGATCACAAAGAAAATCTGTTCTCAGTGTAATTAATCTGTGGAGGCTCTCAGAAACCTCCCTTCTTTTCTCATCTCCAGCCTCCTACCACTGTTACTAGGCTTCATTCTCTGATTAGTGCTATCTGCTTCAAAGGAAGATAAAAATCTATAATGAGTCACACATACTTGTAATGTCCTGTATCATGGGATGATTTTATTTTCACACCCGTGTGATGGATTAGCAAAAGCCCAGGTTGCATGTGTCTTAGTAAACTCCTAATATTCTTCATCCTGATAAAAGACCCATGCTTTCTTAGGGGGCAGCTCGTAAAGCTATTGTCTTTTCTAATATCCTGCAATAGCAGCACCTCTAATCCTTTTGTGCCAGCCCCTCAAAAATTCTGATCAGCCCTAAAGGACCTGGGAAGAGCAAATGCTCAACTATTTTACTGTGGCACAGGGTGATTTTGGTAAATTTTATGTTGTACCTGTGAACAGAATTTGGGTAAAGGGGTGTGCCAGGACACATCACTAGCTTTAAGATGGGCTTGCTGGTGGTATTTACATTGCACTGTTAAATAGGATCAGTGCACTTGGGCCAGAAGCTATTTCCATTTGATTGCACAGAAAATGTGCAGGGTTCGTTCCGACACCATGTGTTCTGTAATGCCATGAACTGTGGCAGACATAATACAGAGGAGGCTGCAAAACACCTATTCTCCATGTTGCTGTAAAACTCTTCACAGTAAACTTGGGCATGTACTGGAGGTTTGCTAGTTAAAACTATGCTAGGCCATGGGAGAAAACTGCTGAAATCAAGGCTGATAACTGACAGTTAGAAACAGACTCAAAGGAATTCCTGCTCAGCATCCTTTATTCATATATCTTGCATTTTTTAACATCCTTATTCTTTTATTGACTGTCCCCATCCCTCCATGTTCACTAAAAGTAGTTGTTGAGCAAAGAAATTATGAAAAAATACATTTATTTTTTGTTGCTAGCTCTGTCAAAGGTTCTCAAGGTTCACTACAGTGTGCTGGTAAGCCAGGGAGAGGTCTTGTTGCTGCAGTTTCTTTCTCTCCTCTTCATCCTCCCATGGCTGGTGGCCCACTCGAATGGACAGAAAAGATCATGACTACCATCCAGCCTATTGTCCTGGACACTGCTTTTGGAGATACAGATTGAACGTTCAAGGCTAAGGAGGATGTTCCCAGACAGGGGAGAGCTCCAACACCCAAACCACGACTTACATAAAGGGGACCAGTTCCTTTGCTCTTTTTCTGCACTGAAGGCCAGTTTGGTTTGTTTAGTGTCATTACAGCAAACATGATCAATAATATTGTTATCCAAAGTGTGTTCCTGTGCAGCTTATGCAGCCCTATGCAATAGTTTGGAGACTCTCCAAGAGGACTTCCTCTGGGAGCTGGCTCTGTAGCCAAATAGCTTTCACTGCTATGAAACATTTCCTGAGACACTGCGTGTTTGTCCCCACGGGGACACCCTCACCATTTCCTTTCCTGCTGGTATCTGCCCCCTTCACATGCTTTGGATGGATCCCTAGGCAATCTCAGACCTGGCCATTTGGTATCATGCTGTTGCCATTCATAGTTTTGGTCCCAAGTTCATATTTAGGTCATTAAAAAAACAACCTTTTGCTTAGTGCTGGTGCTGCGATGAAGGTTCCTGCTGAAAAAAAAACCACCAAATTCTGCATTTCTGAGCTGTGTATTTGTCTCCTCACAGAAATGAGAGTCCTGTTGCTGTAGCTTCCTTCTGATGCAACACCATCAGATGCAGAGATGGGAGGTAGCGTGAGCCTATAGGTTGTCAAAAGACTGTAGAGGTCATGAATTAAATTCCTCAGATGTGGCCTGAAACTCCATGCAGTCTGCACTGTTGTTGAAGAGCAGGGTTTATTCTTAATAACAACTAGGGGATGAAATATGAAAGCATGGTATCATGGGATATAATTTAAGGAGAAAGCTTTGCATGATCAGAACATGGTAAACCAAAGCAGCAATATACCTGCCCTGACCAAGGGGTTGAAATCCAGAATCCTGGTGGCAACAAGGCATTTCTCTGCTTTCTATCAGCTTTAAATCAGTGGCAGAGGAGCAGCCTCACAAGCCCCAGTCCAGAGCACAACACACTATGCTGCCTCTGCACATGGAGTTCAGTGAACTCTTCTCCTCAATGCACTAAGATTAGCAGGCTTTTTTTTTTTTTTTTTGCTATGTTGGGGGTAGGGCATTTGTCTTTTTATTTTGTATTGTGAAATAAATACAGAAAAACACTGGAAAATTATGAGGATATGATATCATTTAGGCTAAGAAGTTTTAACCAATTATCTTAATTCCTTTAAGACTTAGGGATCCAGAAAAGATGGGGAAAGGGGGTAAGCATCCCTGAGACAATGTTAGTTCTTGAAGAAGAATAAGAAATTTCAAGAAATAACTGAAACAAAACAAAAAGTGTGAGAAAGACCTGTCGCCATGGTAACAATGTGTATCAAACTGATGTCAAACATTCTGTGAAATAATCCCACTAAGTTGTAAGATACGATGATGAAGCAGGCTACAAAAGGAGTCTGTAAGAGTTTTGTTTATAGTATTTTTTGTATACCTCTTTGCCTGCGTGGTATGCATATATGACACCCACGCTACCTCACCCACAGCATACAGCTGTCCCTCTGAACTGTTTTAGCTCTAATCCAGAAATTCAGAGGATGACAGGGAAGGAAGGACAAGGAGAAGAAAAGGAAGGAAAATAGCATTCAAATTTGGACATAAAAAAAATAACACTGCATCTTTTTAGTACCAAGTGGACATTACTCAAGTGGGTCAGATTCAGTTCTCACTTCAGTTATTTGCTGTACAGGTTTCAGTAGTACAGTTCCAGATCTGTCCCACTGGAATTGACATCAGAATAAGCCTAGTATTTTCTATGTTAATATCTTATTATTTCATTTGTGTGCTCTGTGACTGGCAATGCACAGACAATGATCAGTCTGAAGAAACAGCTGAGGATGTTGTGTGAAACTGAGTCATGGAATCCCAGAGCAGTTGAAGCTGGAAGGCACCTCTGGAGATCATCTGGCCCAACCCCCCTACTCAGCAGGGGCAGGGCTACCCAGAGCTGGTTCCCCAAGGCCATGTGCAGGCAGATTTTGAGTATATCAGAGGATGGAGAATCCACAGCCTCCGTGGGCAACCTGGGCTAGTGCTCGGTCACCCTCACAGTCAAAAAGGGTTTCCTGATGCACAGAGGGACCCTCCTGTGTCTCTGTGCCTCTTGCCCCTTGTCCCATCACTGGCACCACTGGAAAGAGCCTGGGTAGAGCCTGGGTCCATCCCATTCGCACCCTCCCACCACGTATTTACAGACATTGATGGGAAAGCCCCGAGCCTCCTCCAGGCTGAACAGCCCCAGCTCCCTCAGCCTGTCCTCACAGCAGATGCTCGAGGCCCTTCCTCATCTCTGTGGTCCTTCACTGGATATGTTCATTACTTTCTTGTACCATGGATCCCAGATCTGTACACAGTACTCCAGGAATGATCATCTCCCTTGACCTGCTGGCACCACCTTGTCTAACACAGCCCAAAACACCACTGGCCTTCTTTGCCACAATGGCAGATTGCTGGCTCATGGTCAATCTAGTGTCACCAGGACCTCTAGGTCCTTTTCTGCTGAGCTGCTTCCAGCTGCTGATCCTCAGCATGCATTGGTGCCTGGGGTATCTGAGGTTCATCCTCCGCAGGTGCAGGAGTCTTCGGTTAGGTGACTGAACAGCTGACTTGTCTTCATCCCCTGATGTTGCAAAGGAAAAAACAAAATCTGATTATGCACTTTTGTGCTTGTAGACACAATGGGCGCTGCTCAAAGGACAAAGCTGGGGCTTGTAATTACTAGTATTAATATTTCTGCAGTCACCAAAAGAAGCATCTGATTCTCCTGATAAGATCTTGGGAAATCAAGAGGAGATACTAAGATTTGCAACAAAGCAAGCAGAAGAGGTAGAGCCATCATCCCTGAAGGTTGAAATGAATCTGGAATTAAGCAGAAGCTTTAGCAACCAGAAATTATTTTTCTGAACAAAATAAGATTTTTTTTTTGTCTTCCATTTGGTCCACACTGACCTATGTATCTTGCACTTTTTGACCTTCTGTTCCTGCCCTTACCAAGTACAGAGACGCAAAAACGTACATCCATCTCTACACAGACTTCCTAAATCCCTCCGATAGTCTCTTTCCATTTTTCTGAGGGGGCTTCTTTGGTTCATTAATGCAAACCCTCAGCTCCAATGAGCAGTGGTGCTACTGTGACAAGTGTTATCCCATTTCTGCCGGATCCTCTTGACTCACCTTTGCTGTGCTCCCAAGCATATTCCTCCTTGTTTATACATCCCTTCTCCTGTCTTTTCCCCCTAACATCAGATCTCATCCCATGGAACCTGGTACACCTAAACAACTTCCTGAAGCTCGTTGTGGTCCTTCTCATTCCACCCATGTCCTTGCATGGACCATTTTTCTTCCACAACCTATGCCAACCTATCTCACAATGCGCTCTCTGAATGCCAGACAATACCCCAGTTCACCTCAAAACATGACCTACTAAGAGATCCCTGTAAAGATCAGGCACCCGAATTACAGCACAAAGCCATGTAAGAAAAACATGGATAGTGGCATAAATCCATAAAGATAAGGACAAAAAATTATAGCTGCTGTAAATGTCATTAGCCTCATTATTCCAAGTGACACTTCAGTTCATTATATGTCTGCAGAGGAAGCATTGTGCTCCTTCAAAGTATACAATACCTCCTTGACGACCTCAACTAACTACCAAATTTAGGGGCATAAGAGCTGAACTGAAACACTGTACAAAATTATTCAAATTACTTATTGTTGAAGTAGGACTTTATTTTACACATAACTGAATGGCTTTTTTTTTTTTTTTGATCCTTTATTCCATGTTTCAGTTGATCAAACTTTGCCAGACAACAACAATCCCACTGGATAAAATTAAAGCTATTTTGGATTTCTTTTCAGGAGTACATCAATTTTGTGCAATCAAAATTCTTTACAGAAAGCACCTGATTTCAGTGAATTGTCTGTTTTTTTAAACAGAGAAGTTAGGAGAAAACAGTAGGAAAACTGTGTGCTATTATGCATTCCATTTTTGACATTTTACAAGAAAAACTGACAATTTTGGATGTTTTGGGATATGGAGCAAAATTTTCATGATAAAACAGCTGCTGCTTTATACAAATATCTGCTTATAAATGTTGAAACAAGGATAAACAGGAACTCTGGTTGCAGCTGGCCAGGGATTTGCAAGGTCAATTAACAGCGTTGAACTATATGCAGAGTTGCACCAGTAAACCCCTAGCAGTCCCATTCAACACCCACCTTTGCTAACAACCTTACTCTGAAATGAAAAAAAAAAACAAACCACCTCACTGTACTGTGTGATATTTTGTTCTTGCATCCTAGATCTTTGGATTTAACTGGATTGGTTTATTGCAATTTTCTTCTCCACAGTTCCTAGACCTAGAGCAACTACATTGTTTAGAGCTTGCAAAATACTTCAGAGTCCTTCAACTAGATGTTCAACTTCATAGTCTTCCCTGCCTGCCTTGCCTCTCGAGACCCTTCATGCCATGTTCACCATGGCAGTACAAGATGCTGCTCATGAAAAGGTAATGTTAATCCAACAGTTAAGCTGCGGAGTTAAACATGCATTTCTCCTATGAAAAATGCTGAGAGAATTGGTCTTGTTCAGCCTGGAAAAGAGAAGGCTCCTGGGAGACTTTATAGCACCTTCCAATACCTGAAGGGGCCGACAAAAAGACTGAGTGGGAGAGTTTTCACAAAGGCCTATAGTGACAGGACAAGGGGTAATGGATTTAAACTGAAAGTGGGAAGATTTAGATTGGATAATCATGATAAAGTTCTTCCCGGAGAGGGTGGTGAGGCACTGGCACATGTTGCCCAGAGAAGCTGTGGATGCCCCATCCCTGGAAGTGTTCAAGGCCAGGCTGGATGAGGCTTTGAGCAACCTGGTCTAGTGGAAGGTGTCCCTGCCCATGGCAGGGGGGTTGGAACTGGATGGTCTTTAAGGTCCCTTCCCACCCAAACCGTTCTATGATTCTATGACTCTATGCAACGTTCAGGAAGCACAGAGAGAGGTTAGGGTTACCATGCAATGGGACTACCTAATTCTGTCTCCCTGAACCATGGCCCTATTACCCTGGTAGCTGAACTCCCTCAAACACTGTCAGCTTGGGTGACAGGACTGTATAAGACCCTGATCCCAGTTAACTCTCTGGACCTCTGCAAGAGACAGGGAGATGAGGATCTTAGGAGAGTTTTAACATTCTTATGAGGTGTTACAATAGGTAGAAGGGCAAGTGGTCTCATTCCCTTCAAGATATCTTCTAGGAGATACCAGTTTTATGAGCTGAAAATGAAAATTTTCCTGGAGCTGGGTTTTCTGCTGTGTTTTTATTATCCACCCACTGAATTCCATTTAAGACAAAAAGAAGAGAAAGCTCAGTACACCTTATGTTGAACATAAAGTTACTGGGAAACATGGAAGAGCAATGCATATCAGTGTCCCCTCTGTATGTATCTGCTGTGTTCTAATATCTGCTAGAAAGTCTGGAGAAGCCAGCCCTGAATATTTCAGTGCCTGGAATTACAGAGAGGATGGGTGCAGCTTTCTTGTTTTGTTTATTTTGGGGTTTTTTTCTCTTTGGAAACAAGCTGAAGTGATGAGCTATTATTTAGAACTGGCTCTTTGCCAGGCTGCTATTTCAGAACTCCAAACAGCCTGGAGGTTAAGCTCAGGGGAGAGTAAATCTTGTGCTTTAGCTCAAACAAATGAACACTAGTGCTGTTGCCTGGATTTCTGGCTTCCAAAAAAAAAAAAAAAAGGGTGGGGGGGTGTTGGGGGGAGCGGTTTAGTCTGCATTGCTCCACTGCTGCAGTGGAGTCAGCAAGATCATGTCTAAGTCACTCCCTCCCTCCTCTGCCATGGTTCATACGCCATTGCTTCAGAAGCAGCACAGTCCCAAGAAATGAGATGGGTCTTTGTGATTTAGAGCTTAAAAAAAAAAGAATTTTCAAGTGATTCTAAAAGGAAAATAAAAAAAAGAAACCAAACCTTTTAAAACTCAAATAATGTCATGGGCTATTTTGGAAATTAAACCCTCCAAGCCACTTTGGTGAAGAACCTATGAACAGCAGTAAGATGGTCTGGGTGTAATTTAAGTGTTTTAAACATAATCCTCTCATTTTATCCAGTGCCCCACTCTAGGCTCAAACTGAGCAACAGCAGAGGTAAAACCATATGGGCAACTCTGTTGCCTAACAGAGGTATTTCTTCTCCTTAATTCTGGGATGTGATGCAGGGGAAACTTCCTCTGTGTCTGACATGTAACACTTGCCACACCTGATCCAGTAAATTTGCAAGTATGAATATGTTAAATTAATCATGTGGCTGTGGAAACACTAATTTGGGGTGGGGAGGCACTGCAAGCTCTACCACAGACATAATCTGTGGCTGTGGGCACATCATACAATGTCTCCCTTTCATCCCTTTATAAACGTGCAGGTGTAGATTTACTGCAGAAGATTAAGCATACTTTAGCCCACTGGCCAGCCGTTATTTCTGAGGTTCCTCCAGACAGTCCTGCTCTTTTTCTGTGCATCCCTCTGCTTCAGACCCAGGCAGACAGCGTTTTTTTCCCCTCTTGTTTAACAGGACTCTGAGATTTGAGGATTGTGATGAAATATGATCAACTCTCTATCCTGCAGGTCTTCAGCAAACTGATAGGAGCCTGGGGAATAAATGAAGAGGATATGGGGTTGAAACACAGCCTGAAAAGTACCAAATGGCATAACAAGCACCTCTGGCATCAAAAATGCATCCTGAACATACAGGATTTTTTAATAAGAAGATAGTGGTTTTCCTCTCTCTGTTTTTCTTGCACACTTCCCTGGTCATCGCAGATGGGAAGAGCTGTAGTGACCACAGTTAGGAAGAGCTTTGATTCCAGAAATTAAAGAGTGATTGAATGATGATTTTCTGTTAATTATTGAATTCTGATAATAAAATACTGTAATAAAACTATGCCTGGATACCCAGAGTAACATGTAAATTTGGCATTGCAAGGATATGACATGCTAGATAGAGTAATGACTACAAAAATTTCCTTGGGATCTTCACTTTGACGAATGTATTTAATTAAACATTATGGATATATAAAAAGGTCACCAAGACCTTTTTATCCCACCAAGTGGGATAAAAATACTCTGTGAACAAAGAGCCATAGAAAATAATGGGGTTTGGTGTCTCCATTTGTTTACCCCGGATGAAATTGGAAGACTTCCATTTGTTTGGATTAAAATTAGTATCAGTGAAAGTAGAGAACCACTAGTTTACTCATCAGTGGTATCCAGCTGCAGTACATGGACCCCTCCAATGAGTGTGGGAAAGAGCCTTACCTATTGTAAGCGAGCTGAAATTCATAACACAGATGCCTCAAACTCCACTAATGTAATTTTACAGCTGTGCAAGCTGAAGGAAGCTGGAAATTGCATGGTCCAGGTGCTCAGCTGCTGCAGGCTGATAGTACTCCATTTTAACGTCAGCAGACTTGGCTGTCTCTCCTTGGCTGTATCAGGAAAGATATCATCATTTGCCTTCGTGTAGTTCTTTGTACTCAACAGCTATTCAGCACAACATGTTTAATCAAGAAGCCACATCTGTTAAGCAGATGAGACTCTGATACTGAGCTAGAGTGTATCTAAGGTCAATGTTACCAAAGCAATCATGAATCAATCAGGCAATCAGATCAGCAGGCCTGATTCTTATAGTAACAGGAACATCCATAGCTTTGTGTACATTTCATTGTTCATATTTCCAAAGGGCTGAATACAGAAAGTGTGGCAAAAAGCATAATGATCTGGTTTTTTT
Source organism: Eurypyga helias (assembly GCF_000690775.1). NCBI lineage: Eukaryota > Metazoa > Chordata > Aves > Eurypygiformes > Eurypygidae > Eurypyga > Eurypyga helias. Next base: position 54,251 of record NW_010259734.1, read on the forward strand.
AGTTTGTTTTTGTTTTGACAAAAAGTGTGTGAGTGTGAGAGATAAGCTGGAGGGTGTTTGATGATTTCACCCTTAGGCTTCCCTGAACCACAGACTAAACAAGTGAACAACCTTCTTAAGAACCAGCCAGACTACAGTGCCTTCGACACATTCATAGAATCATAGAACCATGGCACGGTTTGGGTGGGAAGGGACCT